>NC_085014.1:27228623-27528623 GCF_963854185.1 Sardina pilchardus
CACAATACCACACATACAGTATAGAGATTCTCTTTTGATGTTTCTCTATATCACTGCACTATGAAACATGCAATCACACACGCACACATGCATGTGCGTACACACACACACACACTTCCTCAAAGTAATGAACATAAATAGATTCTCTCTCTTGTTCTCCTTCTCGCGCTCCCTAAATCCAACACAAAGAAACACACACAGATGTAGTTTTTCGTCAAGGACTCCCCTGGCACAGAGACGCTGATCCACTATAATGGGCTTTGATTAGTGGCAGGAGGTTCTGGCCAAACGTGTCCCTAATGAGACAGCATCGTGCCGGGGACACGCGCCGCCAAGAGCCCCCTCCACCCTCCACCCCTCCATCCCTCCGCCCCGGCCGCCTCATCC
The DNA here is from genome assembly GCF_963854185.1 of Sardina pilchardus. Classification (NCBI taxonomy): domain Eukaryota; kingdom Metazoa; phylum Chordata; class Actinopteri; order Clupeiformes; family Clupeidae; genus Sardina; species Sardina pilchardus. The sequence goes on from NC_085014.1 coordinate 27,229,011, forward strand.
GTCATTCCCTCCATCCGCTCCCACCTTCCCCTCCTCCGGCCGAGAAAAAACAAAACAAAACCAAACTTAAGACACGCGCGCACGTCTCTCCTCGCCACCGAGCCCCTGCGCTTCTCCAAATGAAGAGCCGCCTGCTGCCTGCTCTGTTTGTTCCAGCGGCTGCGGGGCAATCAGCCCGAGAGGTGTTTGCTGCCGTGATCCGAGACGAGCGGAGACTGCAATGAGGACTAATGAAGAGCGTTTGCAAACGCGGCGCAGCGTGGAGGGGGCTGTAAAGTGAACCCAGACACAGTCCCGCTGGGATCAGACCTATACGCGCGCATACACATGCATACACTGGAGATATCACACACATATTTATTTGAGTGACAGCGTTCATCTGATGTGTGTGTCATGTCATGTCACGTTTCTGTGGCACTGCTGTCCGCCGGGACGCCGAGACAAACATCTCCTCCAGCAACTGTGAATGTGTGTGTGTTTGTGTGTGTGTGTGTGTGTGTGTGTGTGTGTGTGTGTGTGTGTGTGTGTGTGTCTGTATTTGTGTGAGTGTGGGGGAAGGGAGTGTTTTTAGAGCATGCAGGGTTTCACATTGAATTTCCATTTACACCAAGCAAGGATAATTTGTAATGTTTCTGTTTTAATAAAACAAAATAGCAGCGACTAGCGTTCCTTGCACGTCCATAGCTCAAGCACCACTCAAGAGATGCTGCAAACCCAGAGCTCAGAGGCAGAATAGAGCAATCAGATGCTTAGGCACTGGATGAAAGGCCTCGTGAGATTGCCATGTTTTGACATGAGGAGTTTTGCATCATCCCAGGGAATTGACTGCAATCATACTATGCATATGAGATTTCATGTGGCTCCAGGCATCCTCTTACCTGTAGGGCGCAGCTCCTCTCCTATTCCCACATTAGGCCTGTTTCTCATTCCACTCGCATGGGGGGCATAAGAGAGATGGTGCGTAGTACAGCTCATTACGTTTAATAACCCTCTGATTCTGTCTTGAGTCATTACTCTGCATAGAGCCTGTCCCTTTTGACACAGTCCTCTATTATCAGGTCCTGTTATCTTCCCTGCTTTATGAGTGTGGCTACTATGCTTATGTCTGGTAATGATTGCTTTTCACTAGTTCATCAGCTCTATTTTTGCCTGACTGGTAAAAAAACAGATCAGCTCTACTGCTGGTGGCGTTGGGTCTAAAATAGCCCATGCAGTCGTACAGTAACCATCTGAGGGTTTTTGGGCTGAGAATGAGGAATAAATTAAAGTCGTGAGCAGTCTATTTAGGAACATTTTCATTTTCAACACTAAAATTATTCATAATGCTTTTGAAAAGCGGAGCAGGAGGGCAAGCGCTGTCAGGGGACCAGGCGCTGGCGCTGTGTGTGGAGCTGGAGCTGGAGAGACGCGCGGGGACTCAAGGACACACCGGCGTGCCTGACGCGCTCATACTAACACAATTCAAATGACAATGGCACAAGTGTTTGTTTGAGACCAGCATGGAGTCTTTGTGGCAGATTTTTAAAAGTGTTATCTCACACCCACGCACACACACACACAATGGGCACTGCCCACGCACAGACACAGGCACCACCTCTACCTCACACACCACAGCTTGTGTCCGTGTGTGTGTGCATGTGAGTGAGTGTGTGTGTGTGTCTGTGACGGGAGAGACAAAGAGACAGAGAGAGGGGAGAGTGTGTTTATATGTCTGTGTGTGTGTGTGTGTGTGTCAGAGAGTGACTGATCATAAACGTAAAGACAGTGTGTGTGCGTATATATATGTGCGTATATATATGTATGTATGTGTGTGTGTGTGTGTGTTTGTGTGCGTGTGTGTGTGTGTGTGCGTGTGTGTGCGTGTGTGCGTGCGTGTGTTTGTTTGTGTGTGAGAGAGAGAGAGCCAGAGAGCTAGAGAGAGCGAAAGCGAAGGGGAGGGCCAGACAGATGGAGGGGGCTTTGCGGGAGGCCAGCTCTGGGTGAGAGATGGAAGCGCTCCTCATCACACCTCCAAAGTGGATATCCCTCCGTCCACACGAGACACATCCAGGAGAGGCTGATAGAGAGAACCGACGAACGAAAGAAATGGCAAAGAGGGCCCAGGGAGACCCATGTCAGAGCCAAAGTGAAGGACAGGAGCCATTTTAACCTTGCCGGGAGGCGAAGCCACAGCCTGGCTCTACGCAGCCACATGTCACAGATTCTCTCCGTGGCGTGAGACACGAGACGTGTCGTAACAGGGCAGCCGAGTGCAGGGGACGAGAAGGAACGCGCTCGCTCGCGAAAAGTACGAAAGTAAGTCCAGTGATTAAAACTGCATGAACCCGTGAACTCCCCCTGACTTCCCATATCGCTGGGATACCCACCAGGGCATGCAAATCAGAACCACGCGGGCACTCAAACAAACAGGACACGGCTGCCAGATGAAAGGAATCAGAGTTGACCTAAGAAATGCATACCAACACACACACACACACACACACACACACAGACACACAGACACGGAGAAAGAGAGAGAGAGGGAGAAAGAGAAAGAGAGAGAAACAGAGAGAGAGAGAGAGCACAGGGAGGTCAAAAAAGACAGTAATACAAAAGCATGTTACACAGACCGAGAAGAGCAAGCATCTTGTCGGCAGTGGCTGTAGTGTGCAGTACAAATCTAATCTACATAGTAGTCGGTGAGGCAGCCCTGCTCAGCAACGCTGGGAAAATGACACCGTTGTTTGAACAGAGGATCCAAACGTGAACCTGTGTGAACTCCCTAATCCAGGCAGCCCTGTGCTGCGGGAGAGGAGATGAATCCCACAGATAGCCTGTAGATCGTGTCAGATAAGGAAACACTGAGGAGCGTGACAAAGAGCTGACGGTAAACAGCCAGAGTGACTGAGCCTGTGGAGAGAGCTGCGTTATTATATGGATTTGATAGCGTATAGCTGAAATGAAATCCGTCAGAAATCTAAAACACGACCCACAATGTGTGAAGAGCTTCAGCAAAGACTGACACAGGGCTTGAGTTTAATCCCCTGATGAGTGACTGAAGCAGCTCTCTGCGCGAGTAGCACCTTCTGAATCAGGCTGGCTGGGACGTCCTGCAACACCTCCAACACCTCCATCCCCGGTGGCTCGCCAAAGGCGGTGGGTGAGCGGGTGGCAGGGAGCTCCTGCCAGGTCCTGTCTGGGGCATCATTGGGAGAACGTTCCCACAGCACTTGCATGGCACCGTGGGCAAGCAGTGGAGGTGGTAGGAGCTCGTCCAACGTAAACCGGGGGGAGCATCCTGACTACCTCCTTACACCGTAGAGTCTACGTTGTCCCATTGTCCTGCCCCACGCAAGCCCTGGGCAACCACCTCAGCACCTTCCTCTCCCACCTCTCGGTGAATCCCAACACCTCCGTGGAAAACCCAGCCGAGCAGCCAGCCGGTTCGCAGCCTCCTGCCGGCTCCCGCTGGGAAGCGAGCGGAAGAGGGCCAGCCCGTGAGGTAATCCCTGGCGCTGAGCTCCCGGATCCCGCCGTTCCGCCGCCCCCGCGCGCTCCCCCTCTTGATCTCCTCCCGCGCCTCCTGCGCCTCCTCTCTTGCTCATCCCTCACCTGCTGGCTTCAGAGGAGCGGGGATATCGATGGAAATCTTTAATAGTGAGGTTAAGCTGGAGGTTAAGTCAAGCATACTCAGTCTGAGCTCTCTTAGTCTGCCAACTCACTCACTTAGGGTGGGCTCACAGTGCGGTGTGTGTGTATGTGTGTGGTGTGTGTGGGTGGGTGTGTGTGTGTGTGTGTGTGTGTGTGTGTGTGTGTGTGTGTGTGTGTGTGTGTGTGTGTGTGTGTGTGTGTGTGTGTGTGTGTGTGTATGTGTGTGGTGTGTGTGGGTGGGTGGTGTGTGTGTGTGTGTGTGTGTGTGTGTGTGTGTGTGTGTGTGTGTGTGTGTGTGTGTATGTGTGTGTGTGTGTGTATGTGTGTGGGTGGGTGGGTGTGTGTGTGTGTGTGTGTGTGTGTGTGCACAGCGAGTGTTCAGGGGGAACTCTCATTTATTCAGTGCCTCTGCTTCATCTCGCTAGAAAGAGTGCTCATCTGAGGGGCCGCCGAGTGCTATCTCCTCTAATAGCAGGAAAGCGCTTTTTCAATCCATTGATTTCTCGCTGTGGTGAACCTCAGCCACGAGGGGGGCCCGGGAGGGATGGAGGGATGGAGGGATGGAGGGAGGGCGTCGGGCAGAGGAGCTGGCTGCACCCTCACCCTCTCATCCATCAGTGTGATCCATGGACACTGACAGACACACGGCAGGGCCATATCAGGGGGGTGGAGGACGGAGGAAAGATGGAGAGGAGGCGAGTGATTGAGCGCGGCGGAGCACTTCCTCCATCACCCACTTAAGCGGCTGCTGTCCCGGGTACGAGGAGCAGGGGCGGAGACGGGAAGGGTGGAGGGGGAGACGGGAGGGGGTAGATGGGGTTCAACTGGGAGCGCTGGGGACAGACACCCCCACCCAAACATTTCTCCTCACATCAGCCCAGCCAAGCACGCAGCCCTCTCCCTCTCTCTCTCTCTCCACCCTCCTCCTGCATCCCACAATGCCCCCGCTCCAAACCCCGGGGTGGTCCCGTCCGGCAATCCAACCTACACACTCACCTGCTGGGCCGACAAGCCCCTGCTGCTGAATTATTCACGCGGTCACTCCGCGGGACCCGGGACTCGCACACCTCCAGTCTAATGGGGTTGAGGGCAGCGGGGTCACTCGACTGTTTTAAGCAGCTGGAGACCTGACAAAGCCCATCTGTTTGGCGCATCTCCCCAAATCTCAGCGCCGCGCTCTCCGCGGAAATGGCCTCTCCAAATCTGCTCTGAATGCGATATGGACTCTGACCGCAGGTGCGCGTAGGTGTTGGTCAAGTGCGCTTGACCCCCCTTCCACCTAGCGCCGCCCACATGCTGTGCCTGAAAGAGAGTAGCCTTTCACTGCCTCTCACGATATCTTTTCATCTCCCTCTCTCTCTCTCTCTCTCTCTCTCTCCTACTCACTTGCTCTCGCGCTCTCCCAGTCACCTCCCAGGCCTCTGCCATGGCCGTGTTTGGGTGGCTGACTTCACGGGTTGCGTAAGCTGCTCAATAATGCAGCGGCTGGCCCTGATGAAAAATGCATTCCCCCGGCCTTTAAATACGCAGGCGGGGCAGAGGCGGCAGCCCGGGGAGGTGAGATGACAAACCCTGACACGGGGGAGAGGGGCCAAAAGGTGAGAGCGCTAAGCAGACACCTCTCACCAGCATGTACGGGCAGGGAGCGGGGGAAAAAAGAAGGTAAAAAAAAAAAAGACGGAAAAACAGAAGGAGCATGGCAGCCATTTAACATGCATTAATTTTGCATGGGATTTGTAGTTGGGATTTGACAGGAGGTAACAGACGGCCTGGAAGGCTGAGGAGGGGGCGGTCAGAGAGCAGCGGCTTTCAATTATGGAATGAGCCCTCCTGGCATGGCCACACATGTGCTTTATATAGAGACAGCCCCACAGCTGAACCCACTCGCTTCTGCTCACCTCAGCTCAAAATACACACCTCACACAACTCAACTCAAAATACACACCTCACACAATTCAACTCAAAATACACACCTCACACAATTCAACTCAAAATACTGTACACACATCACCCAATTCAACTCAAAATACACACCTCACCTAATTCAACTCAAAATACACACCTCACACAATTCAACTCAAAATACTGTACACACATCACCCAATTTAACTCAAAATACATCCTTCTTTAAAACAAATGACTTGAGTGCTTCTTTCTGCTCAAACTTCAAAGAAAAGCCCAAGTCTAACTCTTCCAAAGCCGATTCAAACGAGCGCGCTTTGTTAGCCTCATCCATCTTTTGTTTTTCTCTATGGTTGTGCGATACGGTCTCAAACACAACTCGTCGAACGAGGACGCATGGTCCAGCCCCCTGGCGTCTTATCAGAAGCCGAAGGTGAGCTAAGGTGGGCTCAAGGACTCCGTACACAGATAGAGCGTTCTGATTGGCTAGGCTGAACTCGAGCCTAGCGCAGGCTTGGCCTCAACGGTGCGACCCTAGACCATCCTGCTAGGCAAAAATATTTTTGGCCGCTAGGGTGCGTCTAGATTTCTAGGCTACACCTCACCCAATTCAACTCAAAATACACACCTCACGCAATTCAACTCAAAATACACATCTCACCCAATTCAACTCAAAATACACACCACACCACACCAATTCAACTCAAAATACACACCTCACCCAATTCAGCTCAAACTACACATCTCACGCAATTCAACTCAAAATACAAACCTCACCCAATTCACCTCAAAATACAAACCTCACCCAATTCAACTCAAAATACACACCTGCACCCAATTCACCTCAAAATACACATCTCACGCAATTCAACTCAATGGTGAATATAGCCCAAAATGAGATCGGTACTTGGCAAAGACAGTTCTACTTTAAAAAAAGGGCTACTACAATTCCTATGAAAAATCCACATGATGATGGAGGCGCTTTCATAACGCTGGATGAGGCCCAGATTGTCTTTCTGCTGATCCGTCAGATGGGAAATATAAGACATTTTCATCGCATTCCTATTGATTAATGAACACGGTAAAATTCTGATTATTTACAGTATTATATCGTACAGTGCCCGGACACATCATCGGTTACTGTAAAGAGCACCCATAAATACATCTTCCAGGCCCTGTTTTAGGTCCGATAAGGAGACATCAATTGATAGATTTGTTCTCCACCTTCATTTCCTGTCTTGCCATGGTTGCTGTGCATGGTTCTTTATAGCTCCCATTCTTTCTGCATTGAGCCAACATAAGGATGCTATACTGGCTGCAAAGCCTACCGCTTTCCCTTCACAAACACAAATGTTTGGCCATAAATCAAAACGGCGAAATTACAGGACAGTATCTCTGCTTCCCTCTCCCAGGTCCTTCATAACATAATCATTCCTAGTTTTGCCAGTGGCCTCTTTCCATGCACTCCAAACAATGGCTGCAACGAAGGGGAGGGCGCCAGTTGATGGTAATGACTGTGTTTCTGCAGATGAAATTGAAAGTCCTCGGCTTGTGCGCTCGGCGCGCGCTGTGTATGTGCAGCGGAACTCTATGGAGAGCCTCTTGGCATTCTAATGCCTGCTGCCCCCTGCTCACTTCTCTGGCTTCTGCTCCCCCTCTGACCATAATCCAGTCAGCAGTACACTGAGGAAAACAAAAATTCTCCCCCATCCTCTCATTTCTCTCTCGCTCTCGCTCGCTTCCTCTCTCTCTCCCTCTCTCCCTCTCTCCCTCTCTCCCCCTCTCTCTCAGCAGCAGAGTTGAGGGGAAGCACTCCGCCAACTGGGCTGTGTTTGATGATACCAATTTCAAATAACACTTTGATCTGGGAGCAGCACACTGTTTGTTTGTTTTCCATGATGAAACCCAACAAGAGAGACACGCAACAGCCCACATCATTAGCGCAGTTCGCCGGCGACAAATAGAAAGCAGCAGCAAAAAACCCGAGCCAAGTTTGTTCCCGAGAAAAAAAGCCCCCCAAAAAAACAGGCCAACAATCGTGAGTCAGAGTCAAACTAGTGCACCCTGTAAAGAGCTGCCGCATCTCTTAATGAGCTGTCAGCGACCCCACGCAGACGCATCAGAGACGCAGCACCCGACGCCTGACACGGCGGGCAACATCTTTACAGAGCGGGAGAGACTGACGCACGCGCGCGGGGGGGGGGGGGGGGGTAAGGGGGGGAGCAGTAATTAGAACGGTTCTTTAAAAAAGGTTCTTCAAAAAGACTTTTACAGGGTGCTTGCGCAAAGACAAATTACCGCATCAGCATTCCCAAGATCACACAACACAACAAATGCTGGATGAATTGCATAGTCATTATTGATTTTTTTTTCTCTCCCCCATCAACTTCAAAAACGCACACAAAAACACAAAATATTTAGTGATCAAAAAGGCTAAAATAATCACAGCAACCTTTATCGCCTTTGGAAGCGTTTTATCATGCATTAGCTTCCCGTTCCAGAATATTAAGTATGACCCACTAATAGCGAGAGGAGGCTGTTATAGAACCCACTGAGCTGTGTAAAACAGGCCAGTGCCACACGGACGTTAAGTGGAAGGACATCCCTTTTTACGGGCACTGGGACACACCTAAGGTGGCGCTTCATAGATTGGATGGGCTGGAGGCTCCGCGCGGGAATGACAGCGTCTGGCTCAATTATCACTGAGCTGTGAGAGACAAGCTCTTTCCTCAGTCCCCCCAACAACCCGACAACACATCAGCCCCCTGGGGCAAAAGTGTGGACAAAAATCCATACCTGTGTGTGTTTGTGGGTGAGGGGTGTGTGTGTGTGTGTGTGTGTGTGTGTGTGTGTGTGTGTGTGTGTGTGTGTGTATGTGTGTGTCTGCACTTGAGAGACAGTAAAAGAGGAGGGGAGATGGAGAGAAGGGGTGGTGTGAATATATGTGTCTGAGGAGTATAGACCAGACACAGGCTTCCCTAAGGCAGAAAATGTGTCGGAAAATCCATACCTGCACGTCTGCATGGGAGCGAGCATGTGTATGCAGGAGAGCGGGAGAGTGAGAAAGTGAGTAGATGTGGGGGAGCGTATGCAGGCTGCGGGGAGAGGAAGGGAGAGACACAAAGAGCCACAATGGGTTTGTGCACGCAAAGCCAGAACGTCTGTGCATGCGTGTCATTTGCCGAGGGTAATGCATCGGGCAAACAAAGGGAAGGCAGAAGAAATCACGCATCGTCCAGTTTTACGCCGATTTGTCCATCATGCCCTCACATCTGGACATTCACAGTGGTAGTCCTCGACAAGCCTGAATGTCACTGAGACCTAGCCTTTATCTCGACGGAGATATCAGCCTTCGAGTGAAATAATACCAGCCGCTGCACGAGCGAAGCTCCACTCGGCTCCGACATGAAACTCTCCCTCACAGGGCCTCTCCATTCTTTCCAGGGCGATAATGCTTCCGCTATTGAAGATTTCCCAAGCTGTGGTTGAAATAGTATGCAAATGCACCCCATGCCGAGACGACCGGCCGACACACTATCAGCAGAGAGGCAGATGCCGAATTTTGGGGAAGGCAAGCGGTGAGAATCAAAAGTCGCCAGGGCGATTAAACACATGGAGGAAAAAAACAGAGCTAGGGAGAAAGAAAAAAAAGCCGTAAGACAACAAGCTCGCTGAACAACTGCCTTGGCCCACGCGCCGTCGCCGGGAAAAATTAGCTTCGCCTCTTATGCACACTTTTAACTCTGCCACTTGAAAAGCTAAGACAGTTGTTAGACGACTCAGCTCTAAATCCTGTTAATTCGAACAAAGTTCTTCGGCTGCCTGAGTGACATAACACCAGACTAATGGCTCCCTTGTTCACTTGGCTGCATATGACTGAGCAGTTGCTCAGGACAAACTGAAGAGGATATCGGTTTATTTATCAGTTTAAAAGCAAAGATCCGTCTCAGACACTCAAGCACATTAAATCCCTTTACGGATCTAAGGGGCATTAGACATCAGTCAAGAATAAAAACAAACAATCAAATCAATGTCATGGCGTTTAATCAATGTTCAATGTATTAATATGACGTGCCGCAATGACAGTACTTATCCGTGATATATATCATTTAATTTACTGGGTCATTTGGATGAATATGCTTTGAGCAGACTAAGTGTCTGTAAAACCCTCATCTTTAGCAGAGCTTGTTTACTTACTGAGGAGATTTTGTTACTTCATCTAATAGCTTCTCTGCTGCTTCGCCTGAGCGTGTCTGCTCTCCTCGTGCCCAGAGCAGCACTCCCCGCTAATGTGCGCGAGGTTACGGACAGCTGCCCGTGATGACCCCCATCTGTGTCATATTTGCAAACGGCCCTGACGGCGGTGGCTCGCCGATGGCAGTTTACACTACACCTCGTAAAAAGAGGAGCCGGGGCCGGGCAGTAAATATCACCTCCTCGGCAGCCGGAGCCGGCCGCAGGTCTAGTGGGACCTGGCGCTGACTCACTGATGTGCAGAGGGGGCTCCCTCCAGACTCGGCGCTGGCACATGCTAAGCCCTCCCTAATTCGCTAAGCCTCCGCGGCTCCATTCTGCTTAACGATAGCACCGAGCCAGGGGAGAAAGATCACTGACAGGATTACGGGCGCTCCGCGCGGAATCAATATCCACATGAGTTAGGTACCCGGCGGAGTTGCCGCAAACGCGCCAACGATCCCATCTTGCCAAAGCAAATGAGCATATACGGCAATGATAATAACAACAATGAAAGGGAGTGTGGGGTAGAAACTAATTACAAGTTGATAGAGAAAGAAGTGGTAATGGGCAGTTAATTCCAAATTGTCTGCTGAACGAGACACAGTAGGCTTGTTTGAGAGACGGCGCAGCCGCCTCTCCCCGTTATTAAGTTATTGCGCTCGCCCTAGGCGGTGAGTAAACAACTTCAATCGATTTGTGGCGGCCTTAGCACTATGCCAATCTACAGAGCCGTTACTACTTCTGAGTGAAAAGTTTTTCTCCACAGAAAATGACTCCATGGGGGAACATAGGCAAGAAATCTTGAAGATGGGCTCGGAGCGGAGGGAGGATACCTTGTGAGCCAAGTGGCTTGAATGCTAAGCTTGTGCAATCAAATTCCATGAGGGCAAGCAGACAGAAATCTATCTGGTGGAATAAGTCCCCGGTGCCCCACCGATTTGTCTGTTTCTGGGGCTTTGGGGCTTCCCCTCTCATCCATCCGCTTCTCCCTCATGACAGCTCGTCTCCGGGGCCATCTCTCCCGAGATGCCAGCGCACAAGAGAGCGTGCGGCTGACCCAACCAATTTCACAACTCAGAGAGAGAGAGCGAGAGAGAGAGAGAGAGAGAGAGAGAGAGAAAAGAACTAAACCGGCGCACCTAAAGCAGGGCAGATGGATTGTGGCAACTAACAATCGCAAGGCCATTTTCTGGAGCCTTGATTACCCGCGAAAACAGCGTGAGAAGATGCTCCGCTCCGCGAGACCCTGACCCGCCCGTCATCTCCGCCGCCGCCGCCGCTGCCACTGATTTGTGTGCGGCCCGAGCTCATTATTTCGTCCACGTGGGCCGCTTGCGCCGGGCAGCCGAATCTCAAGGTCAGCCTCCGCACCTCAGCAGGGGGTCAGTGGGGCGAGCCGCTCTAATCCCGTGTACATTTAACGTTAATTAAAACTCATCCAGTGGACTGACTGTCGATAGAGGCTTCCCTGCTCTTGTTTAAAGTGCTAATGGGATGCTTGCTCGCCGATCAACACGTGTTCACAAATGTGGCCAGGACGTGCTGGGCCAACAGGGGGCCGTCTCACATGAGGAACGGAGGGAAGAGAGGCTGCGTTTTTTGATCCTACATTTCAATCATGCTGAGAGTTCAGATCCCTAACAGCAATCAAACCTCATAATGTCCTCCTATCCACAATAATGCAATGCTAACAGCACTGTAGAGTCTGAAATACTGTGTCTTTCAGATGCTACACAGTATATACAGTACAAGTATATATACACTTACACAGTATATTCAAGTTCTGTTTTCGACAGCAAGAGGAGAAAGAGAAAGCAAGAATCGACTTTCCCACTCGACTTCTGAGCAAGGGGAAAGAAATCAGGTCTGCCCTTGCACTGCATAAGCAATTGTATTTCCAGGTAAACACTGGCTGACTTCAGCACAAGGACTTTTTCTCCAGCGCGCCTGCACCACCGCGGGCATTAGTCAGAGTTCAACCCCCCTCAGCCATAAGCGGAGCTCCCCGGGGCTTTCCGTCGGCGTGGGACGCACTGTACACTCTGCGGTCGGACTCGCTTCTCGGGCGGATAAACAATGGAGGGCTCCCCTTCCAGGCAGCGCCCGGGCGAGCCAGCCTCCGCTGCCACCGTCACGGCTCCGGGCCCCGAGGGAGCCCCGGGAGGGAGTGGCTCCGCGGGTATCCTACAGGGCTGTCCTTCTCGCCGCCATCTGGGACCCTCCGCCCCAGTTTTCCCTTTCATGCTGGAGAGGAGAGCGAGGGAGCGAGCGAGTGAGCAAGCGAGCGAGTGAGCAAGCGAGTGAGTGCGCGCAAACACAGAGAAACTTGTTGATATATGTGCCCTCCCCATCCGCTTGTGTACAGAGCAGTGCTTTTTGTTCTCTGTTGTCTACCTTGGGCACTTGGTGGCCCCGCTGTGCCAAGTGCCTTTATGAGCCGGCGACTGGGTTTAGGTGAGAGAGGCCGCTCTGCTCCTCGTCTCCTCTGCGCTCCTCCTCGTCTCCTTTGCTCTCCCCACGTCCGGGCCTCTGATCATCGCGCCCAAGTCCTCCGCCTCTCTCAGGGGCCCGAGAAACGCCAACTTTGAGAGGGAGGGGAAAGGGATGAAAGCCAAAGCATATGTGCGTATATGCCAGTGGATATGTGCGTGTGTGTGTTTGTGTGTGTGTGTGTGTGTGTGTGTGTGTGTGTGCATGTGTATCCCTTGGCACCCCAGCGTCAGTGAGGTGAATCTGACTGCAGCTCATTTGTGGGCGCAGGTTTAGAGCCTGCCACTGACAAGGAGAGTAAATATAGGCAGCAACTCAGCATGCTTGTATCCACACATCCACACACACACACACACACACACACACACACACACACACACACAGAGCGAGAGTGAGAGCGCGCAAAAGAGACTCTTAACTTATTAAAACTTACTCTACGGGGGGTAAACTTTATATATTTATATTATTGGAAGAGAAGGCTATCCGTGACCAAATGGAATCTGAAGGTCTTTCTCCAAGCCTAAGCCCCGAGCCTCATGGACCACCATGTCAACCAGCCACTCTGTTGCCTCAGTCCGCAGCCCCCCTCCACCTCCCCTCTCCTCCTGTGAACATGAATTAGAACTGTCCATCACTGGAAATGACAGGGCAAAGCAAATCCACTGATGAGATTTTTTTTTTCTCAGAGCAGACCTGATGGACTGACTGACTGAATAACTGACTGACTGACTGTCTTCAACATTCTGTGATTCCTGTCTGCATTCTAATAATCACCCATGTGGTTTCCTCATCTACTGTTTAATGCACAAGCTCACAGAGCCGTCACTCACATTTGACTACTGACTACTTTAACAGGCACATATTTAATCCAAATCTGCCTGTTTAATGGTGCACAAAAAAATGCACAGCAATTATCACAATTCCGCTCAGCTCTGACACACTCAAATTAATCCTAATAGATCTATTTACTGTTGAATACAAATGCACCACAATTACCACCATTTTGTTAAAGCCCTGGAAAATGATCCTTTAGATCAAAAGCCTTTAGGTAGAGCTATGCTGTGATGGAAACAGAAAATACAGCCAATTTCTATCACCAAGGCCACGCATTGATCACATTCAAAAATACATTTTACGATTAAGACAAATACAAAACACAATCCTTGGAATGCTGTGAATAACTATGCACCACTGAAAGATTGTATACCATATATCACATATGGATGAGGTGTGTCATTGTTAGATTATGTTGTTATTCTCCGATACTTCAGCACACCGTCCTTTGCCTGCTCTGTTCTTTTTTACCTCCATCAACCTCTACAGCGTGTGTGTGTGTGTGTGTGTGTGTGTGTGTGTGTGTGTGTGTGAATGCATAGATGCACGCAGACAGATAAATACATTAATGCAGAGATAAGGATTATTTCAAGCTGACACTATGCAAACCAACCACCGCTCATGGATGCATTGTGCTCACAGAAATGCATCCATTTCTTTAAAGCGATATCATCATGGGCCTCTGAAGGAGAGTGCCAGATCAGAGCTCTCTCTCCAGAGATCACAGGACTCCTTGGGTATGAAGGAGTCTTTGCACAGCGGCTCTGAAGGCACTGCCTATTTATATTGCAGTGGGAGTGTCAGGGCCACACTTGAGAAGCCAAGTCTCTCTCTCTCTCTCTCTCTCTCTATCTCTCTCTCCCTCTCTCTCTCTCTCCCTCTCTCTCTCATTCTGATGCGTAGTAAACACGGCTCCGCCGATGCATGCCAACATGAGAACACAGACCAATCCCATCTCCTACGCAACTGTGAACGCTTCAGCGCTACACGCGTACACCATAGTACAAAACACGCTAAATCCATGGGCCTATTGCACACACGCATATCGCATTTCACAGAGCGCTTTTCATGCCAGAAGCGGGGCTGTCTCCAGTGACAGGCTGACGCAGTACTGTAGGCCACTACAGTAAGACCCTGGAGGACTAGTGCTGGCGCTGCAGATGAAGATCAGAGCGCGTGCTGGAGATTGGTGGAGTGACTGTTGCCGCCTGGCAGACAGGAAGCAAAGGGACCCAATCAAAGAGCTCCGCTTGCAAAGTGCAGCGATGCTCCCTCTCCTGACGCAAAGGGCTTGTCATCAGATCCCCCCAATCAAAAAAAAAGTGTCTCCTGGCTTTCATGATTGCTTGATAAAGTTGACTTCAAAGTTCCAAATCTGCAGTGCAGTCGGCAGAGTGTGAGAGAAAAGGCAGGTCGGTTTGGGGATAGAGGGAGGGGTAGAGAGAGAAGGCGAGAGAGAGGGCTAGAGAAGGGAGAGAAAGAGAGAGAGAGAGGGAGAGAGAAAGAGACAGGAGCGGGAGCAGAGAGCACAGCCCTTTGATCTTTGGCTAAAGAAAAAAAGAACAAAAGAATAAATGAGAAAGCGAGCGGGAGAGGAAAAAAGCCGCGGGTGGGGTGATGGAAAGAGAGAGAGAGAGAGATAGAAAGAGGCTAGAGAGATAGATACTGAGAGAAGGGAGAAAGATATTTCCAACTAGGCAGTCTCAATTCACCGATGGGAGTTGGGGGGAAATAAGACTAGACAGGCCCAGGATGTTTTCAGAGGCTCTGTGGGCTGTTTAGGGAGTTCTTCCAGGGACCCGAATGCTGAAGCAATTAGCATCGAACCCCTTTCCAAGAAGGAGACCCAGGAAAGCCTCCGTGCTCTCCCTAATGCTGTTAGTGTAAAGCAATAAGCACAGACGATCCACTCACGCCAAATTACACCGGCCGTTTAATTGGCGTGTCAGGGGGAGTCGTTTATCAGCACACAGACCTACCTCTGTCTCCCGGCAACCAATTGTTTACCTCCACTGGGACTGTCCATCTTTGGAAACACAAACACATCAATAGTGCCCAAGGAGAGGCACCGGCGACTTTGTGCATCAGGTACTGTAACCAGATGACACTTATTGGACCTGTATTGACCGAGTTCATGACACATCACCAAACTTAAGAGAAGTTGACTCGTTCACTTATCACGGTTAAGACCGTTAGCGGAGGCCATGGATGGAGGTTGTGCATGAAATGAGCATGTTTGGGGCGAGCTCACCTTGGAAAAGGGCTGCGTTCTGGATGATCAGGAGCTTGAGCTGGGCGCTGGTGGCCTGCAGACTGGACTCCATGTTCTGCTTGGCAGAGACCAGGTAGCGCTCCTCCATCTTGCGTGTGCAGCAGGTCGGGCCTTTGGGCTGGCACACCTGAAGATCTGCACCTGGGAGAGAGCAGGAAGAGACCAGAGAAGGGGGGGGGGGGGGGACTCAATTAAGACCCAATACTGTTGTTCCTTCATTCTTTGTCTAATGAGGTGAGAAACCATATTCGTGAGAGAGAACGGGGTGGAAAATAGGCAATTGGTTATGTGACCGGCTCGCGCAATCATTTCTTTCACGGAATGGAATTGTGTTTCAGCCTCCAATAAAAAAAAAAAAGCCACACATAGCCTGTGACTTAATTGAACCCCCTTTAATTCATCCACATTCCTTTCTTTGTAATGTTTCAAGTTTCTACTGCAATTACCCAGGAAACAAACAAAGCACTTTCTTTCTGAAGGAATAAGCTCCAAACAAAGATTACACCCAAAGAGTCTCCCACAGCCCACAGCATTGTAATCTCACACTGTGGAAGAATAAGTTGTATTGGTAAAACTCTCACAAAACTGGACAGGAGAAAAATGCACCGAGGAAAACATTTTCTGATGCAAAAGTAGTGGTATGAAGCAAGGACATGCAATATGCCGTATCTTCTGTCCCCCGCTACGAGGTTTATAGGCTGTTTGTCAAAAGGGCATAATTAAACCTTTTTGAAGAGGACACAGCTGGGAATTCAATGGGAAGAGTGAGTGCCAAGGATGATTACGTTCCCTGGCTAAAAGGTGAGTGAAATGTGTGTGGCCTTGGATAAATGATTGGAACTGAATTTGTTTCAACAAATATTGTAGCTCTGCAGAATGGACTTCATTTTGTGGATTTTTTTTTATTCTTGAAGCATCAAGGCTGTTGTGACCAGAGATGTCTACCGTATCCACTTAATGAGCACTGGACCTCCATAAACTGAGTGGAGGCCGTTTCAATACAATGAAAAAAAATGACAAAGCTCTCTATTTTTTCATGGTTTTCGTTTGAGAATAGTTTGTGTGATACAGGTGAGTCGCTCAGCCTGACAAAACACAAAAACGGAGAGCTCTCTGTCATTCTAATGTATTCTCTTTACACCTTAGACTCCACAACAAGAGCTACAGTTCATGCAGGCAAATGAGGCCATCACAACAGCACAACAACATTCATTCATCCATCCAAGCATCCATATTTAGCATCTACACTCCTCGCAAAGAGACAAAATGATGACTAAAGTACTGCGCAAGTCTACAATGTTTCAAATAGAAGGAGAATTAAATCTACGGCGACAGACTCCATCTCTCTCTGCTTGTGTCTGCGTACATCTCTTCCTAACAAACTGAAATCTTTATATGTGGGGCAGGAGGTAGCAGTCTTGTCTAAATGATTTACCAGAGGTTGTCTAAATGACACCAGTTCACTGATAGTGCTGTAAACAAACATCAGTGAATCCCCCAGAGCTTTGCTGAACACACGCAGGGAGAGGTCTGGAGAAAAAGAAGGTGTGGGAAGAAAAGAGGAGAGGAGAGGAGAGGAGAGGAGGGGGAAAAAAAGAGAAGATGAGAGCCGAGGAATTCATTGCCGAATACAGACACAGGAAAATGTGATGAAGGCCATTTCGCAAAACTTGTGAGGGCCTGGATAGAAATGAACTTGAAAGTCTGTCTTCCAGGCGAGTCACCTCAGGCAGTCAAATGAAAACAGAATTACCAACCGTTATGGCGAGAGGGGGCCAGTGATTGAACAGCCGGACGTGATATACGGAGAAAACAGCAGGAGAAATTGTCCAGGTTTTTCCAACCAGACTGGCTTCATGTGTGAAAACCTTGTATTGATACCTTGAGGCTATCAGAGAGTTTGAGCAAAAGCACTGAAGTTGTTCTCAAAATACAGTTTCAAAGACAGCCTGCAGATTTCTAGCCAACCATGTTGGATGTTGGATGTTGGATATCATAAAATGCCTCCAGTTTTAACAAGTGCAATTGTGGAACTGCCTAAAAGAAAAATCTTGAAAATAATAAACATTTTTTACAGGACACTTCTTAGTTAATGAAATCTTTACAACGGCTGAGAAACTGAACTGGTGTGTATGACTTCAGACTGTCTTTGTGCTTTTATAACAAATGATTTGCTAGGCCATTTTCTTACAAACCTTCAAAAGACAACATAAAGCTAGCTACTCTTAAAAAATGAATGATTCTCCATTTCACTGTCTGTTCTATTCAATATTATGGCTGCAATCTGTTTCAAAATAGCATCTTAATCTATCTGCTGCAGTTAACCAGAGAGAACAAAACTGTGCCATTTTCATCACCCTTCTGAGCGAACCCAGACCTCAGGGATAAAACGGGGCTCACCTTGCCAGTAAAATCTCCTGTAATATTAAAGCCCATTCCATATGAAGGGAAGGAAGGGAATAAGCAGAGGGACATGGACAGAAACACAGACATCTCTGTCATACCTGCAGAGTAGCAAGGGACGCATTGGGAGAGAGAGAGCCACTCCCATGTCAGTCATACAGAGCCTTCTTTATATGGCCACTGACAGGCTTAATATCCTAAATCAATACCTGCAAAAAGGGTTGGCGACAGATAGCATCAAGCTAATTTCAGACCTTTGCTGGGGGAAATTATTAAGCCGTCAATGGCCCGCTGAGCGATGAGGGAGCAGGTATGAAACAGACGTTGGGTGGGGGGGGGGGGGAAGGTGCATGCGGGAGAGGGAGGTTTTGGTAATTATCTTCAGCAAAACAGACAATTTCATATGCCGCTCCGCAGCTCACCGATGATAAATGCATTTCATTAGAGAAGTTCAGAGCAGCGAGGCCCTCGACAGCAAGATCATTTCCCCACACAATCCAGAATCAACATAGAGAGAGAGAGAGAAAAAATATGGCTGTGTCTCTAAATAAAGCCTGCCTAGGGAAGGGAGGCTGCTTGATGGAAGCCCTGGTGTGTTGAGGCCCCCCCGGGGGAGATACACGGCTCTGCTCGTGTCCTGCTCCCAAAACATGTGGGCCGCACCGCCCAGGCATCCACCTCCAGCCATCCTCCCACTCTTCTTCCCTCACGCTCCCGCTTCTCTGTCTGACTGCCACAGCCAGCAGCAGCTCCAATCTGTTCTAACATTCGCCGCCTTCATCACTCTCTCTCTCTCTCTCTCTCTCCGACGCTCTGCCCGGCTCCGCAGCAATATGTTCACAGCGCGCCGCGCGCTCCTCCTCCCCGGGTCTGGGCCCGGCTCGCCGCGGGACGAGCGGCTTGGTGCCCATCCTCAAATCAGAGGAGTGAAAAGCGCCACTGGTGTCAAACTGGAGCATATTAGCGGCTCAGCTGGCAGACGGTGTTCCTCTCACTTTTAATCAGCTCCCGACCAAAACAAAACTATCAGCCGAGTTCTACACTCGGGTTGGCACCCCTCCTCTCGCTCTCTCTCGACTCTCCCCCCTCTGGTCTTTCCGCTTTCTTCCCTTTCCTCCCGTTTCCTTCTCTGTCTCCTCTTCCAGCTCCCTCCCTCTACTTCCCTTCCATCTCCCCCTCTCTGCTTTCCTTCCATCTCTCTCTGCTTTCCCTCCTTCCATCTCTCTCTCTCCCTCTACTTCCCTCCCATCTCTCCCTCTCTGCTTTCCTTCAATCTCTCTCTCTCTCTCTTCCCTTCCATCTCTCTCTCTCTGCTTCCCTTCCAGTCTCCCATATTTCACAGCAGCGCTTTCCTCCACTGTACCTACAGTAGGAGCGTCTCAACTCCCCCGCACCGTCTCCCTCCACAGCGTCCCCTCTCCCTCCCCGCAGCCTGTGGGGGCTTGTGTCCTCCGTGGGGTCCGGGCCCAGTGAATCGCTGCTGTCAGCGGAGAGCGGGACATGACAGCTCTGGCGAGCCGGGCGAGCGCGCTGTGTACACACGCCAGCCCCCAGCTCATCCCCTAACAAGCCCAGAGACACTCAGGAGAACATGCTGCATGCATAAATACCAGCGTCTCCGCGCCAATTATAAAGCTAGCAGCATGCAAGTTTAATGGAAGCACTAGACAAGGAGGAAAAACCAAAAGAGTCTCTGGGTTAAGTTATAGAGAATGTTAAAAGGCCTTCATTAGAGACATAAATTATAGAGTAATGTGACAGTGGAGTTGAGAGGGAAACTTGACAGTCCTCTCCAAGGCTCCAGCAGCATCTGAATTCACTGAAATGATACCATGCATAAATAAATGAGCGTGATTAAACCAAGACAATTTCAGAGGGCAATCATCGGAACAATGTAATTAGGACTTGGGGGCTCCGAGTAGAAGTGCCGAATGTCTTTTTCTTTTTTTTTTACCCCTCTCTCACAGCCTCACTTTTGTCCTCTGGCGCCATTAGTGTTTTTATTCTTTCCTAAAGCTAAAAAGGGAAAAAAATAACTAGCTTTCATCTTTTTTTTGTGCCTGCCACAGATCACATAATGATTCTCTGGAATATGCTTAACCTTCCACACAGGGATAGTCCAATAATCTCTCAACCCAGTGTGGATCAAACCCAGCGCCGACTCCCGTCATTTCTATATGGTGTAATTATACCTCTGATGAGATGAGCCTCTGCCACCATAAATGCTATTGAAGGGCCGCTGAAGAGCAGATAATGACTTTTTATTCTAAAGACATGAATGTGACCGCCCCGTTGACCTCCCTCGTCAGAAGCACTGAAAGAACACCAACCATCCATTTAGATGGGACATAAAGGCCATTCTTACAGAAGGTCAGTCTTGCTCTATGCATACGTTATGATCCGTGTCCTCTGTGCGGGCGCACCACCGGCACACTGGCTCCTGCCGCCCGCTTCCCCCGACCAGCTCAATGGGGCCGCGGGCAGCAGCCAGGGCAGAACTGGACCGGGCCGCACTCCCTGTGCCCGCTTCGTGCCCATTCCCGGGACAGCGCGTCGCCAGCTGCTCCTGACCCCCTGCACCCGTCTCCACTAATTACTCGGGGCCTCGTTTCCAAGCGGGCTTAGTGGGAGTGTCAGTCATTATTAGCCCTGGCTCCATTTCCTGTCCTCTTCAGCTCCCTGACACCGACAAATAAGCCCACCCTCTCTCTCTCTCTCTCTCTCTCTCTTTCTTTCTCCCCCCCCCCCCCCCCCCCCCCGCCCCAGTAGGACGGAGAGCGATGCTCTCAACCCATCTGTGGTGGTTTGTATGCAGGTCAGCGTGGCCAAGAGGGAGCTGGCGCAAAAGGAGTTCTGCGACAGAATAACAAGCAAGTTGTCCATTATGCGTTGACATCTCGCTCTTATTAATGCCTGATCTGCGCGGGCCGAGCCCAGACGCTCTGCATCTGCAGTCCTTTTAAAACGCAGCAGACTGAGCAGAGCAGGGGGGGGGGGGGGGGTGCCCAGTGCGTGCCCCCCTCGCACCCATATGCAGCATGATTAGAATTCTGAGGGGTGTACTGGAGATATGCTTCTGTACTAAATCATGATTTCTATACTACCTCATGATTCCTGCATTAGCTCAAGATTCCTGTACTACCTCATGATTCATGTATTAGCTCCAGATTCGTATACTACCTCATGATTCCTGTACTAACTCAAGATTTCTGCACTACCTCATGATTCATGTATTAGCTCCAGATTCGTATACTACCTCATGATTCCTGTACTAACTCAAGATTTCTGCACTACCTCATGATTCCTGTATTAGCTCAAGATTCCTGTACTACCTCATGATTCCTGACCTCAAGTAACCAAACGCACAATCCCAGACACATATCAGGCAAGTGACCTATACTGTATACTCATTCATAACAAAACAGCTTAATATCAGTGTTGCTGGCCTACCATCAAATTCTAATACATATTATTAATGTAGTGCGTAGGCCAGTGCCATTCACAGTTGCATTGATGGGAGCAGGAGGAACCACAATTAAGGGGGAATCATTCATAATGTAAATATACCTTTTAACGGCACCCATGAGAGTTTTTTGCCTTAACATAATGTTTCATTTTGATGGCACCTAACCTCAAACGGCACTTCTGTCTGAGCGGCTCTCTATAAGTGGTTACCAACCTAGCAATCCAGCATTTTTCTGTGTTCGGGTTAGGAACACTGCCCAACCACCCCGGAGCCCATATCGGAGTTTTGTTCATACTTTCTAGCAAAAAAATGCATATAGTTTGTTTAGTATTGCGCTTCTCAACTGTAGGGGGGCTCTGAGAGCAAATCTTTAGTGCTGCTTGAAGTACAGGTAGTCAACAACAGGCGACAAACAATAGCAGACACTGTAGACATTAACTTGTAAAAATAATCCCAACAAAAAAGGAGCATTATCAGTTATCTTTAGAGACATAATCCTAGCAAAGCAATAAATCTTACCCACCAGCCTCAGGTCTCTGTGGAACCCCAGTGACAGATACGCCACTGGGTCCAGAAATACTCCCATTTCCAATTAACATTAAGACTGTCCACATTCATTTGCAACTCCAAGGCCACGTAAATACGTGCACTGGATATGGATGTGGAATAAGATATACGTCTTCACCAGCAGCTGAGATATGGCCTTTGAATGTAACCTAAAATGTGACTTCTCTCCATCTACTCATCCCCTCCCATTTGCACAGTCATAGCATCAGCGAGGTCTCCTCCCGCACCCTGGTGGAACGTTCTCAAAAAACTGAACAGCTTTTGAAAATTGTTTCTACACCACTTCAGTGCTGGCCAAGGCATGAATTGCTAATATGTCATGGTGAGTGAAAACAATTAACCTGAAACACTCTCTGGTCTGACATGACACTAAAACGTCCAATTAACACTTCAGGCCAGCGGTGCTTTGGCGACAAGAGAAAGTATCAATTTACATAATGATTCGAACAGCAAGCAAAAGGTTTTGGCACGGTGCTAATTGCAGGACCAAATGTGGCGTCCAGTGAAGCCAAGGTTGGGGGATTGAGACTTTGTCATCCTGAGGGATGCTTTCCCCCAAAACCATCCACTCCAGGGACCACGAATTGCGGGTCTCGAAAATCTGAATGCACTGAATTTACTTATACTAAACACACATCAAGTCTTCTTCTGCATTTTGACTGTTAGTCCAATACAGTTTACATGTAGGCAACTCTAGCATCTTTAGTAACTTTAACGGGGTTATGGGTAAATACAAAAACACCTCAGCTCCATCTCAATCACAACCAAACCACACACAAATATATCCTTGCCCCCTCCAATAGGATATGTAATGCACTGTTCCCTAACATCATAACACGGCCTTAATGTGAATAGCAAGGAAAGTTTAAATTCTGTCGAAAATATATGTGAACTATGTCAACTACAAAGCTAAATCTTCTCTTGACTTTAAAAAAACAGATTGGACCATTTAAAATGACCAAGGTACTTGCTTAATGAATTAACAGTTAGGAGCCTTGGCACACACATTCCCAAAACATACTCACAACTCGATTGGAATGTGACCAATTAAAGTCACTGCAAGTGAAAATTGCTGGAAAAGTCAAAAGTATTTAAAACTGATAGGTTAGACTGATGGCAAATATAATTGACAACTGTTCAACCACACCCTAAGCCTTCTTCACAAGCAGAGAAATAGGAAATAGCCTACTGTTGAGTTAATGCTATCCACTGAAATAGGAGGCTGTGTAGTTGAATATTGGCCATGCTCACTTAGTGGTTGTATGGGCCTGATTTAAACCCTTATGAAGAGAACATGATGGTAGGCTATCATAATATCTGTAGACACTGTTTTATTCATGCATTTATTTATTTAACTAGGCTGAGGTTTGTAAATTTGCTCATTTTCACTGGTAGTCAGCAGCAGTAGCAGCAACAGTCACAACAAAGTTGTTTTGCAACCTCCTTGCAAACAATGCAAGTTGAATGAAATGTTCTTTTTCTGAAAGGAGCAGCAGCATATTAATGTGCCTCGCGTCACATAGGTCAGATATCCAGGCAGCGCTAATGAGACACAAAACTACTGCACTCACCTCACCTGAAGGTCATTGAAGAAAATGACCATCACACTAACAGAAAATGCAAAATAGTTCTTATTTTATCTCGCAGACAACAAAATGTTAACAACTTTTATTACAACTCAAAATAGTAAACTGACTGTGTAGTGGCCTTTACATTACACACACAGGGCAGATGCTCAACAGCTGCCATGCAAACACCTAAAATGCATAGCCTCGGTTTTGACGGCCAATTCATCGTATGATTTTCTTTTGCCAAGTCTTCATTAGTCACCTTAAACAATTCCCATGATCAAACAGCCTACATAACCTATTGCCCAATGAAGCCCATTTGGCTACCCAACTCTAAACAAATAGGCTAAATGGAAGGGAGAAAGACTTGGGGTTAACCACTAGTATAAGCCTATACATTTAACTGTAGGCCTAAATTATTTTTATTCTAAATCCCAAAAGGTGTGCACGGCGCAGCTCATAGAGTGCAGACACAATTGGAAACGCTAATGCAGTTCTGTGAATACGTTCACTTTTTCACTGGTTGTTGCTTGTATGCTTCAGTCAGAATTTGGAGTGAATTAAAAAAAAAAATCAGTATTTTAATGACTTCGTACTGCCTACAGTGTGCTATCAAATGTGACACAAAGACAAAAGTTGCGCAGCCATAGCATTGTGCATAATTCTTGAGGATCATACACGGCTATGTAAATGTAGGCTAAATTCATCATGCAATTACCTGACACGGGCGTTTCTGGTGCCCACTTCATTCCTGGATATAGAGACTGGAAAGATGAACGCACTTCGTGGCAGTTGAGCACCTGGCTGCTGGGTCGGGTGGACGGCAAGAACAGGACGAAAAGAATAAGCGCACCTGATACGATTCCAGTCATGACTAATGAACGAAAAGCGAATAACGCACGGTTTAAGAACACATGAAAGAAATCAGTTAACTACAGGACACATTCGTCTAACTGTAGCATAAGTAATCTTTTAACAACGGTCCAGATCCTGATCAGCGAAGTAAATGTTCAGGATGAGCATCCTCAGCTGCATCGAAAACTTCCCTCGTTGCCTTCACTAGCTGATTACTGACCAGCAATTTTCATCCAAGACCAAAACTACAAGGAACTATAACGGGAATAGACAGAAGCCAGCCAATGCACTGTAAACTCCTCGCTGACTTGTTCTTGTGGCAGATAAGATGAGCTGTAATGAAAGACTGATTCAGAAGCTGCTTGCACGTTGTCCCCGTCCAGTGTGCGTGATACGTCAAGCTCTCCCGCGCATCACACATTGCACCGTTTAATTCTGAGGGTCTCTGTTTTAGTCTTCAATGGTATACACATGCATGGGCCAAAATAAAATGTTGATCAACGTAATGTAACACTTACGTCTCAGGGACGCCTTTACAATACCTACGTTATGAACAAGAATTTGTTTTGAGAAGACTGTATTTCATAAAACTATATTTTATTTCATGAACTGCAGAGCGGGCATGATCCCACGGAACTGCATTTACGGTGCTGCTGACATCTGCTGGCATACTATAACTATTACACAACAAATGTCACCTCTCTCCCACCCCATCCCTACAACAATGCACGTAAGACACCTTCAATATTATTTTTGGTACAAGAAGAACAAAAAAAAAACTCACAATACAATTCACAAACGTTTACACAGAAGTTTATTGATTTTGTTCATATAAAGAAAAGGCATTTTGCAGATTTAAACATCTGGCGGATTACAGATGGATACCGTGCAATTTTTGTATAGATTTAAGACATCATTAAAATTGCAAAGTCATCCACCCGAAAACAGCAAGACAACCCAGCTTGCCAAGTTAACTCCCCCACCCCACACATAAACACACACAAACACACACTGTCCCAGAAAGCCTTCTTGAGGAAACAGCTGCCAAGACAGTTTGCAGGCACTGCCTGTTCACTAACATTTTACAGCAGTTTCAAACCGAACAATCTTCTCCACATAATTATCTTTAGTGTCTTTGTACACAAAACATTTCAACAAGATCACTCTAGATATTCACTTGAGGGTCGAATCTGTAGGATGGCACAGCGAGTTTTGCATGGATTTGCACAGCAGAAAACTTAAAGCTGAAAGCAAACCAGCAAAACTCAACGGGCCCCCTCAAAACAAAATGTCCATATTCAAAAAGACTCCATCCCAGTAGAGGATGCCTGGCAATACGTGAAGTGCAAACACTGCAGTAGAAAATATCTGCACTACCTGCACTGTGAGCACTTTGGAATTGCCCGACTATGCAATTACAATCATAACAAATCATCAATTACATAAAAGGTAAAAGTGCTAAGGCAACAACAACAAAAAGTAGCCAACAAAATCCCAGTTAAAACATTTAAGTCACGACTACACAAGAACACAACTACAATTATACAGGGAGGTAGAATCCACAGTACATCCAGCCAAAAGGAGCACCTAGGGCAGTAGATACTAGACTACTTCACTCACTACACTAGATGCACCTTAGCTGGAAAACCATAGGAGTAATTTACAAAATGGAGTAACAGTGACATCAACTGGAACATCTTCCAACAGCGTCTCTGTAGCATGACCTTGCGTTTTCTGTCAAAAAGAGAAAACACAGAAGCCAGGGCACCACGTTACAATGCAATGATAAAGGACTGACAAGGCATTCGTTGAAAAAACGTGTGAAGTCGAATTCTAAGCAAGGGACAGTGCCATTTTCAATCTAATGACTACATTGAAAAGCTCATAAGATTATACTGATTACAATTCACAGAACTTTAAAATATCCTCACTGCAATGGTTTGTAACCGCTAGGGGCGTCCGTAGTAGGCCTTGCCAATATCATATATAACTGCTTCGCAATGTTTACTTTTTTTTTATTTATTTTTTTATCGTTGTTGTTGTTGTGCTTTTTCTAGCAGCCAACTCTTCAGTTCTCCGAGAATGTTATATCGCCTTAAGGTTAGACATATGAGAAATAACTATTAGGCCGGGTTCAAGCCTAATCAAGAATCATTAGGCCTACATTTGAAACGGAATACGTAGCCAAGATATTTGGGGTAGGTGGGGAGGTCAAGATGAGTTGGCAAAGGCCGTTCTGTTCTAGAATACATGTTCTGTATCAAAGACCGCTCATCGAAGAACTGGCGCTTACAACAACACCCCACGCCACGCTGGTGCACAAACTACAGGGTAAGCGGCCCTCAAAACGAAGGGCCCATTACGATAGATCGGAGAGCATGGCCCCTTGGTTGTTGTGCAATGTTATTTATTTACGTTCCACCACTCTATTCAACATTAAGATAAAAGGTGAGTCAGGATAACCTACAAGCTACAATTCAGAGGATGAAAATGCATATCCATCGCCCATAAGTAGGCCAACCGAAAATATGGCTCGAGGTGAAGATACCCGCCATTGGCGCCTAAAGCCCTTTCCGCTTTATGGAATAAAGCGCAGAAATTAGCCGACTCTGCTGCTGCCTAACGTGTCACCCAACAACATTGAAGGGAACCAATTTGACAATAAGCTGTTAAACAGATCGACGACGAGTTGTTGAACTTCTTATCCAACCCTAGATGCATTATATTCCATTAGGACTAAAATTGGGGGAGGGGGCGCATGAGGCCTAATTTGCAATGATTGGTCAGAATTTAAGAACACATTAATCAAACTAATAAAAGTAATATATAGAATTATTAACATCAGTGGCACGCACAACACAATTATGTTGTATGGAACTTTGGCTGTGTATTGAACATGAGATCCCAGGTCCAACAGATGTTGCACGTTTGCAAACAGTAATGTTAGTAACGTTAACGTTAGCTAGGTTGGTTAAAGCTACCATGTTTCTAAACCGAGACATGGGAAGGGTGTACCGCAAGTGCCATGCGGAATTCAAACAGTATTTTGTTGAACGCCTGTACCGTAATGTCTTTTGAGTGTGCTGGCGAGACGGGGAAACTACGGGCTTACTTCAAGTAGAAGTAACCCGAGCATTAGCTAACGTTAAAGAATTCGATGTGGCGGCTGTGGCAACTCGCCATAACGTTGTGCAGTTTAACTTCATTAATAACGTTAACACGTTGAGCTACAAGTGCAAGTGTGGTTAGCTTGTTAGCTTATCCAACTAACGTTATCCACTCTGGGACGCCCAGAAAATTAACCAACGTTAAAGATACATTCAACAGGTGGTTGCAGTTCTGATTTCACACTAGTGTAAAAAATGACTTAACAGTCGACCACATAGATTGTCTACTCTTAAACTGAGTAGCTTCAACAATCAATGACTAGCATCCTGTTTGCTTCAGCTAAACACCAATAATTGTACATTCCACTTCAAATCAAGTCACTATGTTCAGGAAGCTAACGTTTTCGCCTAATGGCTATCAAAACACACGCATCGGACGAAACAGCATGTTTCGCGGATTAATCACGTTCGTTATGATTACGGGACATTTGATTCACAGCATAATTAGCTGTTCGGCTAGCCTACACAAAGCACATCCAGAGAACACAATCATTCCGTCCGAAGATGAAGTTCTTTTTGTTTCGAGTTTAGCACCGATAATAAGAGTTGGCTCGTTCAGATATTATTACAATACACATATTACTCATGAACGGAATCTTTATGTCTAAATCGATTTAATCATATTACGTTACCTCCAAGTTGTTTTCAATCTTCGAGAGGTTTACGAAAGAGGCGCGAACGTATCGTCATGTGATGGCCTCTTTTTGTCGACTCCCCAACATAAACCCCCGAACTTTGGGCACGAGAATCACATCCGCAACAAGCTTAATTTGCATAATTAATATGGACCCAATCCTAGAATTTTACACTCATTTAGGTTCCACCACTGTCTTCCAGACAAACTCAAAACAACCTTGCAACAGGCCCATACAAGGGACTTGTGTATTCTGAGCTACACATAAAGCAAATATTATATCGATTACTTACAACTGTAATATTTGAGCACAAGTCGTGAGCGTAGTCTATTGTATCAGGCAGTGCATTAAAACTATGTCAAATAATTGTAGCCTACTTATTTCAAGTCAACGAAGTATTTTATCGCTTTATGCTATTTTTAAACGACTTTTGCACTAATAATACACTGATAGAAATCCGTTGAAAACTTTAACACACATTAACTAGCCTAGGTTATTTATCATCCGGAGAGTAGTCTTATTTTCGTTAACATACCTCTTCAGGAAGATTTCTTTGTGACTTGGAAAAATTTAAACTGGAACAACAACCAACCTCTACATATAGACATAGGGCTACCTTAGCACGCAGATGTTTTAATGTGCTCTTCTCGTCATTCTAAATCGGCAACAAAAAGTTATGTCATGCATGTAATTGCACTAGCATCTTTTTTGTTGATTTTTTTTTCTGCATGGGGGTGGGGTGAAGGAAGAAGACTCTGCATAGGCTATATCTTAATTATATAATTTTAGTCTATACATTTTAACGATGTACAAGTTGTCTTCGATTTCCACAAACTCGTTGTGAAAAAGATCAAACATTCCATTCTTGTAATTATAGCTATTTTCTGTTTTCTTTTTCTTTGTGTTTGTTCCCATAGGTCCAAGATATCCAGAAGGTGACCTATAACCTCAGTAAACCCTACCCCCACCACATAAGGCGCAAGACCCATCCTAACGTTGTTCAGGGTGCTAAGGGATTGCCCTATTTCCTTTCCAGTTGCCTGTATTTTATATTCAAACTTGGGAATGTATCGCTCTTGTGTACAGCCAGCGGGGCTAACCAACTTACGGACCATTAACACTTTTGAAAGTTACATTTTCACAATCCTTTCCCAAGCATGTTCTGCCCTGCTTTGTCCAAGCAACCTATGAACTTTAACCTAGTTTCAGTTCCACCCGACTAGAAACAGGTCATACTATGTTATTGAAGGATAAAACGTTTTTTCCATTTTAAGCAATTGCACAGTGATAATCGTATTAACAAAGATAGGTTTAGGAAATCCGAGGCAATAGAAAATACATGCAACCGAACTAAGCATACTGGAATGATGTCCAGAATTAGAACTCAATGCAAAATGTCAGGTCCCAGTTAAGTCAGCCCACCATTCAGATGGGTTACTATGAGTATCATCATGCTGTCTATTTAACTTATAATATACGTTTTAATTGATTGAGTAATCAGTAATTAAATCAGTAATTAAAACATATTTTTTAATTGATTGAGTAGGCTAATCAGAAACATAACTATGATGTATAGGTGATTATTTAGATATAAGCCTAACTGAAATTAACTTAAAAAGTTATAATGCGAATCCATCACAAATTCTTCAATCTTGTCAATAATTCTATGACCAGACACTCTGATGTGTGATTAAAGAAACTGGAAACATTTTATTATTAAAATCCAAAATTAGGCCTACACATTAGACTACATTGATATTGATGAATAGCCTACATTTAACAGATGCTATTCAAAATCCCCATATTATTTTTTGTTAGAGGAAAAATCGGCCGTACTCGTAATTAGTGTATATAGAAATGACAGCTTTTTTGTTGCCAAACTTCAGGTTTATTACATAGCATGATGTGAGATACAATCCATGATTGGCTAGTGGTACAAACACGTCTCATGTTGTACATGGGATTTGTAAAGGCTCTCCTTCATGGCACAACATGCACTACCAGTAGCCTAAATGCCTAACCAAAGAACAAAGACAGAAAAAAACAACAATAAACAAACAGAGAGTTTGGCTGCACCTTTTAGCAGTCTCACACAACTCCTTTACAGCTCTTTACGGCAATCATCCTTGAAAAACCTTGTAAGTTGTTTCTACAATTAATAAATCCATTAATCAATGAATAAATGTGTATAGCATAGTTCTCTAGTTGATCTTCCTCTTCTCAACATCACACCAGTTCATCTATTGCCCTTGTTTCACTTGAGACACCTCTGTTCATCATCTGGCTTTCTCTTATTGTTTGCAAACAAAGCCGGTTAGACTCTAGTCTCTTTTCCTGTGCTGCAGCCTAGCCCATGCTTTTCAACTGGCATCAAGACCAAACCCTGTTCTTTCACGCTCCTCCGGCCTAAAAATATCCATATGTGGCAATCCACTTTGAGCACCCTTGCTTCCAGCTTCTTCACTGTTTTCACTGATGGGGCAGTGTTTTCTGATGACTGGATCCACTGTGACAGAGTCATCTCCGAACTGATATTAGCACATTTGAACTCCACCACCAAGCTGGTCACTGATAACTCCAAAATTAATTTTCTATACAATGCTAGTACTTATTAACTTGACACCGCAAGCCACTAACTAACTGCATTATTCACTCTTAGATTTTTACACTGAAGCTCTTCATCATGTCATCCACAGGCCCATAGCCTTTCACCGATACCTCCACTATCATCATGAAAACCAATGGCGAAATGGTACATCCATCCATACTCACCTACAGATGCTGCCCGGGTGTGGTGTAATTACTTGTGTTGAATCACAACTGAAAGTCCTCAAAATATGCCAACTAATGCAGAGATCCTTCAGGGACCTGCAAGTAGCTGAATGCCTTCTACAGCAGACTGAGGCATGGATTTAAGTCATTCACAAGATTTAAAAAGACCACCTGGATATCTCTGCCCTCTGTTTCTGTGCTGTCTGAATTTAATGCAAACCATACTTCTATGTTCCTAACATTCAGAAAATCCTGAGACCTCTGCTTTCCGCACAGAGAACATCTATCAAACTATTCGACTTTAAATAGGACCTCCTTACCACCACGCTGCAGAGAATCTTCAGAGAATGCTAACCCAACACCCACACGCCTCTAATTGCCCATACTGTATACACTACCGGTCAAAAGTTTGGGATCACTTAGACATTTTCCATTCCACTCCAAATACCAGCTGAGATCAATTGAATAGTTTTTTTAAATCAGGGCAGCAGTTTCAGATAACCTTACATTCTTACGTAATCGCAAAAGGGTACTTGACTGTTGTAGAAAGAAATGGCTGAAATGACCACATTGCCCATTATCAGCAACCATTCATCCAATATTCCAAAGGCACATTCTGTTCTGATATCATTTTAGAGGGCTTAAAGAAAACATTGGAGAACCCTTTTGCAATTATATAAGCACATAATGTAATCTGAAAACTGCTGCAATTAAACAATAATAATAGAAATCTCAGCTGGTATTCTGTCTATAATATAGTGGAATGGGGATTTCTAAGTGACCCCAAACTTTTGACCTGCAGTGTATCTGTGGCAGATACTCAATACTGGTAGCCTAGAAATCTAGACGCCCCTAGCGGCAGCAAATGTAATTTGGCTGGCGGGGCAGTCTAGGCACGATCCATTGAGCCAGGGAGCTGAGAACCCGAAGCACCAGCGGGCCAATCACAGCGTATATCGGTGGGTGGGCTTAACATAATGGTGACTGACATGCGACCAGAAGTTGCGACGGTAACGCATCCTGTTATTTGAAAACAAGAAGATGATTCGTTTAGCGTTATCCTATTGCGGGGAGGGAATTTGAAAGACAACTGTTTATCCCACCCCTCTGATTGAGCCCTGTCTACGGTGAGTGTCCAGACCCTTCATCTTGATGTGGGTCTGGCTCGTCAGGCTACAATACTGGTGCATCTAAAGAAATTAGAATGTTTTCCAATTAGAAACGTTTCCATTATTTATTTCAAAGTCATACTTTCATATATTCTAGGTTGATTACACATGAACTGAAGTATTTCAAGCCTTTTGTTTGCTATTGCTAATTTCTACATGCATGGTTGAGGTTCCTTTGATAGCAGCCTTGATTCAGATCATCTCTTGACATTACCCCATATTCTCTATGGAGTTCAGGTCATTTGTCGGCCAATCAAACACAGTAATTGTCAGCAAACCAGTTTCATAGTAGTTTTGGCACTGTGGGTAGGTGACAAGTCCTGCTGGAAAAGGAAATCCATAAAGCTTGTCAGAAGATGGAAGCATGAAGTGCTCTAAAATGTATCGGCTGCATTTACTCTGAACTCCGAACACAGTGGACCACCCCCAGCAGATGGCACCCCAAATCATCACTGTGTAAACCTGACACCGGACTTAAAGCAACTTGGATTCTATCCCTATCCACTCTTTCTCCAGACCTTAATATCCAAATGAGATGCAAAAATAAATTTCATCTGAAAGGAGGACTGAACCACTGAGCAACAGTCCAGCTCTTTTTCTCCTTATCCCAGGTAAGATGCTGTTGTCTCTGGTTCAGAAGTGACTTGCACTAGGAATGGAACATGTAGCTAATTGTCTGTGCATGGTGGCTTTTGATGCACTCCAGTCCAGCCACTTCATGTGAAGTTCCCCCAAGTTCTTGGCTTAGCTTGACAATCCTCTCAAAGCTGCAGTCATCCCTGTTGCTTGTGTACCTTTTCATACCACTTTCCCCTTCCGGTCAACTTTCCATGAATATACTTTGATATAGCACTCTGTGAACAGCCAGAATGATTTGTGGAGGCCGAGGGTGTCAATGAGTATCTTATGGACAACTGTTAAGTCAGCAGTCTTTCCTATGGTTATGGCTGTGTTTACTGAGCCAGACTGAGAGATTAAAGGCTCAGAAAACTGACTGTATTATACATGGTTTATTATAATACTTTGAGATACTGGATTGTTTCTATTTCCATGAGCTGTGAACCATAATGTTCAAGATAGAAAAAAAGCTTGAAATGTTTAACTTTATGTGTAATGAAACTAGAATACGAAAGTTTCACTTTTTGAAATAAATTATGGAACAAAAACTTTCACAGTATTGAAATTTCAGCGTTTGTGTAATAACCTCACTAACTTTAACAGATCTAGAAGCAACCCCAGCTTGCTCTTTCTTCTTTCTTAGTCTGAGGAGCTGTGCTCTCCTTAGCATAACTAGCAAGTCAGCTCTTCATCTCTGCCGGCATCTCCTCTATACTTCACTGGCCCTTTTCCATTGCCTCTTTTCAGCTGCCTACTCTCCCGAGCTAATCTTTCCCTTTTTACCTGCCTTTTTAACTTGGGTTGACTTTCCCTCTCTTTTCTTACTTCTTGGACAGGTGCTATATCTTTTCATGCCATAGATGCCATAGTAGACGATCCCACCCATTCGATTCAGCTTATCCTCTGTCCTTTTCAATCATTTCAAATTCCTTTTACTGTTGATCAGCATTGATGGAGCTCCGTTCCTTGAGGTCGGAGGCCCCAGGCCATTTTACCTTGGGCTGGCCTTCTGCCTATAAGATGCCTCTTTCTTGGTCTGCTTGATTTACTGTTGTTCTTCAGTAGTTGCATGATCCCAACCATTCAGTACAGTCCTTGTGGATCCTCAAGCCTTTCAGTGCAGTTTCCTTTTGCCATCACGCAAAGATTTGGCCAGATCACTGTTCATCCCCTCTCACAGTCAAAGACTTTCCAAAGTCCAAAGCTGTGAAGTCTACCTGCTGTGAGTCATCTTTCACCTCGGCTCTCACTGACTCAAGGGGTATTCTGTTAATATGCCAGAATATGCTGGAGTAGAAATAAGGCTACTGACCTTCCTACTTTTAACATGAAGACATGTCAAACTCTGACCCCCACTCTCCCTCAAAAAAAACAACAGTGACTAACAGATCAACAAAACAAGGAGTAGGCTAAGTTAGGCAACTTAGCCTATATACTCTTCATTGAGTAGGCCTATATATTTGTCTTTGAAGTAGACCTACACTCAACACTCATGTCAAACTTTGACGTTCATGTTCTGAATTGCGTGTGTGTGTGTCAGGTTGCATAGAATCCGTCAGTAATTTGTAATGTCTGCATTTTCCTAATTGCTATAGCCTAATGATGATTTTGACTTGCGAAAATCCGAGTGACCATGAACACGCCCTAAATCCAATATGGCGGTTACAGCGTCCTTGGTTACGAGCATAGGGTTACGAGTCAGCATCGGTCTGCATCCGAGCCACAATCAACGAAGGTAAATACTGTAGACAGACAGGGCTTTGTACTCGTCTTGAGATTGTATGGGCACGCGCGGGGCTCTTACAACTCCTTTAAAGTTTACTATGTGTACTATTCTTGGGGAGTAGGGTTACAGGAGTCGAGAAATGAACTTTATTTGGCGTTGTGGACTTGTGGTTACTGGTTAGCTGACTAGCTAATGTTAGGCGTTCGATAAGTCAGGCTTTTTTGAGCGAGAACTCCCAATACTTGTTTAGGACTTGTTCCAGCTCTCCAACATCTGTAAGATGGATAAGTTCAGACTACACAGGAAATACAGCTACAGTATCGATACAATGCTATTGCTAACGATAACTGAATTATTAAATTGCCAGCGCGTCTGTCAACTTTCATACCTTTGTTACTGACAGCGCACATTTCAGTAGTAAGTTGTAAGTTGTAAGTTGTAGGCTACACTAGCTTACACCAGTTTTTAGCCATGCCGAGGTGCCAAGTATTACATTGTTTTCTGGCCAGACTCAAATGTAAATAATGAATAGTTTTCACAACGTCGTTACTTTACTTCAGCTTGACCAGGTGGAGACTGTGCGTTTGTCTACGTTATGTACAGAAAGTTAGCCCCATAGACCTAAAAGAAAGCCCTCAAAATACGCGTGCACGCGCGCAGGACAATACTGGAATAGCCTACACCACTGATCTATTATAGATCAGTGGCCTACACTCGTGCACGCACGCAGCAGTAGCCTGTAGGACTATCACTTTATTATTATGCAAATGTAGCCTATTGTAACTGAACATGTATCACTACAAAAACCCTCACTTAAACTTTTATGTTACTTTAATAGTGCTGATGATGTCAAAGGAAGCAAAATTCACAGAAGACGCAGAACCTGTAAACGAGCCTACTCACTGGGTGGAGGACTTGTTTCATCCGCACTTCAGTATGGAGGATGTGATGAAGAGCTTAGAAGAAAACAGGAAGAAAACTAATGTCAGTGAGATAGACCATTCACTACCCAAATGCTTGCAGAGTGCAGAAGGCAATGATATTTATAAAACAGTGCTGAGAGAAAAACAGCAAAGAGAGGAAAAACTACTGATGGAGAATCTGGCCAAGAGAGTGACTTCAGCAAGTGTGTCAGGAGCAGCCAGTTCCACCAAAATTAAGGCCAGCAGTACAATACAGAGTCAAAACAAGCAACCTGAGGAAAGTGACTGCATCTGGAACAAGCAAGATTTGTCAACGCTGTGTGAAACAATGGGCAAAATAGAAAGAGATCGGCGCAGGCTGAGGATGCAGCTGGAACGGGCACAGGCTGAGGTGCAAGTGGAGCGGCAGGAGAGGCAGCGGCTGCAAGGCCTGTTGGACGAGCGCGAGCAGCAGCTGGCCCTCTCCAGACAGGAGGCTGCGCGCTGGGCACTGCAGCTGGAGGCTCAGCAGGCAGAGGGCCGGGCCAAGGACACGCAGGTTCAGGCCCGAGCCACGGAGGCCAGGCAGATGGCAGAGGAGATGGCGCATTGGAGGGCCGCTGCAAGGACAGGGAGAGAGGAAATGAAGGATGCCCAGCGGAAATGCGCCGACCTAATGTGGGAGCTGGAGAGACTGAAGGAGCATCACAAGGTTGAGGAGAAGAGGCTGGTGGAGGCAACTCGACTGGAGGACAATGTCATCCTACAGAAGGTTACACAGGAACTAGAGGAAACTAGGGCCAAGTTGGAAACAGAGGCAGCAAATCATTGCCGCAGTCAGACAGCCCTTGAACTCCTCCGCAAACACTTCGCCAAACAATCTGGATGACAGGAAAATGCTGAACAATTACCAAAAGGAGTCACGGCTCTTGTCTTCAAAGAAGAGTAGATGTGGTAACATCATGCCCTCAATTTCAATATCCATCGCTCAAGATCTCCATGCGCCAAGAAGTCCTTAAATAGTTTCTTAAAAGAAATGTTAAGGATTTCACTGAAATAGTGTTTTGACTTGAAATTATTTCCAGTAAGAAAGGTTACTTTATCATCCCCCCCATTGTTCAATTGTTCTGTTAAATTATTCTTATAATAGGCTGAAGGAAAAGAAGCAAAAACACAATATAATTACTTCTTTATTTTATTTTAATATGCCTCCACACTTTCTTTTGAAATAAATTTTATGTACATGTTTAATCCTCTCCCAGTTGGAAAAAAATATTTGGAAAATGAAACATACAGGAACAAAATGGAAAAGGCAAAGGTGTGAAAAAAAATACTTAGCATAGCAAACATTTACAGTTCAAACCTGACAGAGTTTGGAAAAATAAGTCACCAAAATAATATTCTTTTTAACTGACATCACAAAATTCAACCTTGAGTCTTCAAAGCGGCAGCAGAATAATAACCATGTGAAACCAGGGTAGTTTTTTTAAAGCTTACATCAGAAGTAGTCCGCTTTGTCCAGCACTCATCCTTTTGTCTCCCTGAGAGAGGGGCGAAGTTAAGCTGAAGACTCCAGACTGGATTCAACAGTGCTGCTCTTGAAACTAGTATTCATGCATGATTGATACATTCATCACAACGAGCACTTGATGTCAAAAATACTTTTCAGCCCCCAGGGGCAAACCTCAGCTCTCAACCTGCACTACAATAAAAGGCAATCATATATTAGTTTTTGGAGTTGACATTTTTCCTCAAGTCACACTTTGTGTGCTTTCTAATAGCAAAGCAAGGCATTCTATGCACCAAATTTGCACTTCCTCTCTGCATTATATGTCCCATTTACACAGGCATACTGCAACAGTTCATTTTTCCATGCAGCTGGACACCTTCTGCAGTGTGGATGCAGAAGTAAACAGTGTACATGTTCAGATGAATAGATAATGTGAAGACTGTTGCTCGACAGTGTTGAACACTGTTGCACTTGCTGGTGATCCAACAAGAGTAGTAAACAGTACTTTCAATCTGATAGGCGTAACGGCATGCACAGCGATGTAGTCAAATCATGAAAAATTGATCATTTCAAGTCTGCAGCATTTCAACATACTGAAAAATATAATTTATGATTTGAAAACATTGCCATGTGTCGAGGGTTGAATGTGTCCCCTCCCAAACAATTTCCATACACGGTACATTTACAGCCAAACCAAAACCACAGAATGTGTCCTTACGGAAGTGTACCAACAACAATATAAATGTCCTAAAAATCTCATTGGTTGAAAAAAAGAAAGAAAGAAAAAAAAAAAACAGCCGTACAGTAGCAGGCTGGTTCAAGATATTTACATTCACTCCCATTCAATCAAGAAGGCACTGACACAGTGATTAGTTGTAGAAATAAAACCTATATTAAATCTGCATTTGAAGTATTCACTGCACAGGCGAGTTATATTCATTTGAACTTTGTTGGGTAAAAATAGCATTATAAAACTTTGGAGTAACGTGTGTTCAGAGAAAAATATTTCTAAGAGCAATGTACATGAAGCTAAAACAGAAGTGGCGCAGAGAATCAGTTCTTTCAAACTGCCTGAAAATGCAGATCTTAATCCAAGATCTGAGACTAAATAAAGATAAAACCAAGTAACAGTTTGAATAAGTATACCTGGATTTGCACAGTTTCAAAAGGTGTGCGCTTGTTGTGTTCAATGATTTGGATTGAAGATTGAATGGGAGGAAATGTAACCTTTACAGCAAGTTTCTGCAAACACCAAATGAAAATACAATGGAGACCTCTGCTGGCATAGAGCTGTGGTAAACAACGCTTGTGGGATGAGAGGATGACCTTAAAACTCTGACGTTGTAGGTTACTGGATTTGTGTTCTACATTCAAGCAGAGTTCCACAGGCCATTGTTAAATAGTTCTGGCCAGCACCACTGCAGTAGGTAGCTTAAGTAGCAACTCTGGGTGAAGCCCAAAAGCTCCATATAGCCACTCCGCAACCAAATTTCACATTCAAACATCTGTGGGGGGTTATGCACAGAATTAATTCCTGGCCTGGCTGGAGTTCACACTGCCAGGGTTTGCATTTTCATGTTAAGTGCAGGCCTCACATGGTTTGAAGCCAAATATTTTATTTCAAATGTTTTATAGCATGCATAATTCAGACTACTGCCCCCATCATCCACAATATTATCAACTGAAATAAACTTGTGAAGGAGAAATGAGTACACAGCACTTAGGAACTCAAAACCTATGAGGTATATAAGAAAACATGTTTGTGCAAACAGATTACATAGAATATAAATTTAACTTAAGGTATACCATTTAGGACAACTTTTTTCTCAGTAGAACCCTTTAGCATTTCATCAAAACAGCTTCCAGTGGCCATGACAAAGGCTACTGGAAGGTGTTAAATAGAAACGGACCCAATTAAACTGTAGAACTGAGGCTATCATAAGATCACGTATGATACCACAGTTTGGCTCATTCAAGTTTGACAGTGCAGGTAATGGGCTGGAGTATGAACCATGTTCATGGTCAATTTGTTGATGCCTACTTCAACTGCTTCTTCTGTTTAGGTTCAACTGTGGAATGCAACCTGGCATCCCAAGCAGTTGCCTAGGAATCTGAACAGCATCCGAGAAGCATCAAAATGTCCATCTTGTCACTACAATATTATTACAGTGTATATGTACAGGGTGTTGAGTAAGTCCTGTTTTAAGTGTACCATGTGTTGATACATAACTAAAATTGACCCAACCCTGAAAAGTTTCTGCTGTTTGACTATGAAAATTCCCTAAAACCTTAAGCAAAAATTAAATACCATACCTACAATACTTAATATACAATTCATAAGGAACTAGCCCAAGCAAAGCAAAATACTACTGTTGTCAGAGAGCACAGAGGAAAAACCAGTATCAAAGGGGCAATTAAAATAAAACAACCAAGATGTTGAGGAAATTATTAGTAAGTGCGGCATCAGAGCGCCAGACAGTTACATAATTGTTTACTCTTGAATAGTTCTATTGAGTAAAAAGCCTTAAAGCAATTTCAACCATTTTACCTTAACATAACAGCTTCAAAATAATGTTGATGGTATACTGACTTATACTAGTGACTTACATCCAGAACGCCTGGTATTGCACTATGTAACTTTGGGGTGTCAGTTGAGTAAGTGACCTATTTTGTCACCTTTCAACATAATGGGTACCACTTAAGCATAATTTTTCAACGTGCAAGGCAACCTGACAGACTTTAAAGGAATTTCAGGTTGGTATGTGACTTGTAAGTATGGATAATGGAATTTACTAAAATAAGCTTTTAAACTGGATAAAATGACCTTTTTCCTGTGTATGAAGAATCGCCTTTTCACGTTGAAAAATGTTTCAGACTACCCAGTATGGTGAAAAGTGACGGCATAGGTTAAATTCCAATTTTCGCATTGTGGGGCTTCAAAGTTCATTTAGTTTAAATGGTGGCAGGACATTCTGTAGTGCCTTTCTAAGACCGTCTGTAAGGCTGTCCTCCCCCCATTTCAGAATTATAAGGCTTGTAACAATGAGAAATCATATACACTCTTAAGGTTTGAGAATTATGCTCCATCAAATATTTCCGGTGAAATTTAATGTTAAAGAGAAACGGTTAACTCTTATGGAGATGCGTTTGCATATGGGGAAAGAGCATTTTTCTGGCTATTCCACCAAACAGTCTTGAAAAACATTTGAGGTATTGAAATCGAGTTGGATTTCACACCTTTGTTACTGGCTATACGGTGTCAATGGAGTGTGTGTGGGTCCAACTCACTCCTCTCCTTACAATGTCCCTCTCATTGCCTACACTAAGGAAAATGAGAGGGTCTTCCCGTACAAGAACATTAGCTATCCTTTTCCCATTATTGAGGTCAATGCAAAGAGGAAGTTGGGGGTCTGCAGGACATCACTCTCTCTCCCTCAGCCCTGTAATGCTTTCTGCCCATCTAAAATCCTCTCCCCTTTCTTGCCATTTCTATTGACTTCTCCAACCTCTTCTTTCCTCCTTTGAAACCTCAGCAAGTCCCTGCTCCCACCCCAAATCTCCCTCCTTACGCCATGTTTCCTTGCAGCTCTTTTGATTTAGGATTCCTCCGGCGGCGCAGGCCTCTTCAGGTCCCGGATCTGCTTGATCAGGTAGTTTTTCTCATCACAGAACTGCTCGTCCTCAGAACGGTCCGTCTGGAAGTGGCAGAGGAACTCAACCAGCTTGGTCTGGTTTTTAAGCAGGATGTCCAACACTGGTTGAGTCTTGTTGGGATTGGCCACAAATACCTAAGAGCAAATACACAGGCATCCGATCAGTACTCAAACTTTACACTTGGAACTAATAGAACTAACAGTTTCGATTTGGGGCACTAACTCTGGTCTTTGCACTACTCCGGTCTTCTTTGCCATGGAGAAAGTAAACAGATACAGGAGAGAAGTACACCACCTTTGCCTGACACTGCCACCCTTTCCCATGAATAAAACAATCAGTAACACACCTTGAAGACATGGAAGGCCTCGAACTGGATGTTGCGGCTGTTGTCTCTGAGCATGTTCATCATGAGCTTGAGGTTATCAGCATGGCTGATGTATTTGGTCATGACAGTGAAGTTGTGCCTGTCGAGTAGCAGTTCTCCCAGAAGCTGCAATAGCAAAGATAAAGGAATGAGAAAACGATAACCCAACTACAAATAAACATGGCCTCTTAAACTACCACTGTATCTTAACCTTGCCCATTTCTAACAATTGTGTATAAAACTAATAAACTCTTTAATATCCATTACCATAATGTTCACTTTGGACAAAGGCGTCTGCTAAGCAAGGTAACCGTAACCATAATATGTATTTGAAGGTTCAGACCAAAGAACACACAAGATAGCTCTTAGTGAGGTTCAATTTAAGGTTGCTTGAGAGCCTTACCTTTAGAGACTGTCGCTTGGTAACATAATTTTCAGAATGCAGCAATTTCTCATATTCTGTAAACACCTACAAGGACAAAAGAAATTGATAGGAAAATCCCAATTAGTGCTCTGGGATGGTAGACAACAAAACTAGTAAGATTAGTGATCAAGTACAAATGTTCTTACTCTGTCATAATTTGTCTCCAGGAAATCAGCACACATAATCTTATGCCTGGTCAAGAGGTCCTAATCCAAGAAAGCAATGGATTAAAATACAGCAATAAAGCTCATATTCAACATTAAATCACAGTTATTGAAGACCCTTACAACCAAAGTAAAAAATTAAGCACACGTTTTTGCACCCTTAAAGGGATAATCCGGAGTGAAATGCACTTTAGATCAATTTTTCGGACTATTGGGAGTACATACGTTGAGTTGACACCAAAATCATGTCATTCGGATGTATTTTGAGAAAGTTCGAGTTCACCGTTTTTAGCCAAAACTCGTTAGCCTGGAAGTGACCGGGGCAGGTCCTTTCGCCACTACAAAACGCTATTTGTATACCTCTTCTACTGTTCCAAACAACACTACACTTACGTGGTAGTGAGTAGAGGGTCCCTAAAGCCAGTACCTTCCGGAAATGCCGCTGCGGCAGCTGCGCAACGCTTCAACAACACTTTACTAACATTTCCGGAAAGGTACTGACTCGATTAAATTCATTCTGGACTCTCTATCCGACCACATAAAGACGTGGGGATACTTCGGTTTGGCTTTAGGGACCCTCTACTCACTACCACGTAAGTGTAGTGTTGTTTGGAACAGTAGAAGAGGTATACAAATAGCGTTTTGTAGTGGCGAAAGGACCTGCCCCGGTCACTTCCAGGCTAACGAGTTTTGGCTAAAAACGGTGAACTCGAACTTTCTCAAAATACATCCGAATTACATGATTTTGGTGTCAACTCAACGTATGTACTCCCAATAGTCCGAAAAATTTATCTAAAGTGCATTTCACTCCGGATTATCCCTTTAAAGTAAATTAAAATGTGTGATGCAACTATACAATTAATGTTAGCTAAGGTTATGTTATTATGATAACTCTTAAGCATTGCAATTTCCTGATGTTTGCTATATGCTGGGTAACAGTGAAATCTAAGTCAGCTTCACTGGCTGGGAATGTGTGCACACGCTTAGTACTATAGACATCTGTTGAGGTGGATTGGCCACAGGTCAGCGTTTGTGTTTTTGCAGACCTACAACAGTATCTCTCTGCAGTCTATGCCTGTTCCAGAGATTCCAGATGAAATGACAAAATACATGTTACGGTCACATACGCCACGCTTCTTCTTCTGCTACTTTTATCCATACCAATTGTCCAGTTATTTCTAGGTTTTGGTCTAACATGAACTGTTTTAGCAGATTTACTTGAAATCTCATATGTTCCTAATCCAGAATGTAGGATACTTAATGATTACTTTGATGTCACTCTAAAGCAACTTCTATATAAATTTATATTTGTAGGGTTTACATCTGTCAGGGAACAATTAGTAAACACTAGTTTACTGATGTCTGTAAACCCCTCCCCCGGTTTGTACAAAGATCAATAATAACAACAACAACAACAAACTGATCACAGGAAAAAAACAAGGGGCATGTTAAACATGAGCATAAGGCAACAAATTAGACAAAACCAGGCTTCATAATGCATGAAGGATCAAATTAATTCCACAGACCTTCATCTCTTAAAGCCTGATGAGGAGACGTACCTTAAACGAGGCAAAGGCATCAGATGCAATGTCAAAAGTGGAGAGTTCAACGTAGCCAAAGAAGCGGTAGAAATCCTCTGAAAAGAGGACGGTACGTGCAAGAGGCTCGTGACGCAGGCACTCCCTCAGCATCATCCCACAGTTCAGGGCCACTTCAGGACTCTCGTAGCTGTGTTAAAACATTACATGCAACAACCAT
Source organism: Sardina pilchardus (assembly GCF_963854185.1). Lineage (NCBI taxonomy): Eukaryota > Metazoa > Chordata > Actinopteri > Clupeiformes > Clupeidae > Sardina > Sardina pilchardus. The sequence continues at coordinate 27,272,097 of NC_085014.1, forward strand.
GAACCTAGGGCTTCCTGTGTTTGTGTTTATTCAGTGACAATGTGTAGGGATAGCGTGAGAAGTTGAGGCTAACATTTATTCATTTCCTTATTATTCTACTCCACAGGCTTGTGTTGCAGCTGTAAACATCTACAACCATTGCACAATTCCACATGCTAAAAAATACTTCCTCACTCTAGACTGACCACAGCCTACAATGTGTGGGAGTGCAGTCAATCATGCGCAACAAACTTATAGATCTCACTCTGGTCATACAGGATGCCAGGATAGATGGTTAGAGTGCTGTCCCATCTACATGTCCTGAGGCTTGGAAACTTACCCTTTCAGCAGCATGAAGAGGATCTGTGGGTGGGAGGAGATGTACTCCACAGTGGGGGTGCGTGTACCAATCTGACGGCGCACAATGTTGCTAAAGACGTGGACCACATCTTTTTTACCCTGGTGTTCAAAAACAGATGGTTCAGTCCAACAGTAAGTGGTCTGTGTGAGGGTGCGTACACTCTGACTTTGGTTACATGTCAATATTTGACTTATTTGTAGGCCTCAAAGGACAATGTCATCTTCATGGATTCTCACAGATTCACATTTACTAGTTTATAATACCCAAATAAATTTCTAAAGCAGCACAAAGAAGATCATTTTAATACTCACTTCAAAGTCAATCCTTTGAAGGTTAGCAATGAGCGAAATCAGGAGGTTTGTGTTGTAAAGCTCTTGAGCAAGCTGGGCCACTGCTTCTGTCTGGGGCTCTTTATCTGCTGTGCCACAGAGCACCTCTTTCAAGGAAGCCAAATGTTTAGACACCTCCTCTGAAACCTTATAGAGGAATTCAAGTAAACAATTAGGGCAGTGGTAGTGGTACTCAAATATTATGCAAACATAAACAACAAAAAACCTGTCATTCTGATTTTATTGTATGTTTTCTCACCTTTTCAATCTTCTTTGTGTCAGAAGTCTCTAACTTCTCCAAACATGCAACATTTTCCTTTAAACTTTTAACAATCTCTGCTGGGCTCTTCTGAGATTTCCCAAAGGGGAACGGCATGGCGGTCTGACAGCGGGTGGTCTTCACTTGAGTGAAACAGAGAAGTGTCATTATCATACAGTATTATTCAAGCATATTATGACCTGGCTGTATGAAGATGTGGTGTGCTTTTCTTTTATTCCATTTTAAATAACAGTGATCATAAAGATGTGTTGTTTATTCGCAAACTGGTCAAAAGGGGTTCCTCAATTTGTACAGTGACCCGCATGTCTCCCACTGATTGATAAGAGTAGTAAACAATTAAGTCTTCGATGAAATACACATGAATATCAGAAGGTCTTACGTCAAGGAGAAATCAGGATTGCAACTGAAAAGGTAGATTGGAATTTAACTGTTTGTTGAGAACACCGATCCTGGTATGAATACTTCTTATAAGAAGTTAACTCTTGTATTGCGCTTCAGTTCTGATAATTAAGTAAACGTCAATTAATCTTGGGAAACGGAATAAAGCAGCTTTGTTCTTGCAGTAAGGTAGATGACATCAAATTAAACTACTTAAATTGGAATTATTTGATTATGGAGATTAGGCCTGTAGCCAGTGAGGATAACATACCACATGTTTTGAGTTGTTGTGGATAAATGGAAGATGCGAGTTAGTCACTAAATTTAGCCGACTCATTTTAGATCAACGATTGTTTCGTACCAAGCTAGTACTGATGTGTCGTAGTTTGGTAATTAGATGATAGTAACCTGGAGTTAGAAATGCGTATTTACTAGCGGCCTTTAAACGCTTACTATGGATAGGAGCATGTCTGTAGGTAGTCTCCACCCATAAGTGAAGTTGACATCGAACGTTGACCAAAATGTTCGCACGAGCCTAGGTACAATGTTGCAGTGAATCTGTCACCTTAGCCAAGTTAGCAGGTAACACTAACATACAAAGTATCTGACCTGGCAACAAACATTAACGTTACTTGTAACCCTAGTATTGCTGTTTAGCCACATACTTCATCAAACTTACCATTTAAATTTATTTTTTGTTAAACGACATGGTTGTCACGTTTGCACTACCTGCCCCTACACGTTAAAACTTTTAAGAGGATTCACAGTAACGTTGGCTAATGGCAGTTTTCGCAAGGAAAGTTAAGTAGCCTACCGAGCGTTTAAGATTTAAGTTAGCTATTAACAGGCTAAATAGCATAAATTACCTAACTAACGTTGCGAGATCGCAGTGTATCAACCTGACATTGCAAATTTGACGACGTAAATGCACAAGAAGTGTTTCCTTAAGCATTTGGTAGGACAGCTGCTGCGTAACTCAGTGCTATGTTACTGAGCAAAGTTTATCGAATATCACTGATATCAAGGATAGCTAGGTTACATTAGTTTCTGCAACACATTAAACTTAGATTACTAACCGGCCTATCGCTAACTAACCTACGAACTTCGCTCACAGCAAACTATTTTATAATATTTGAAGCGTGTAACTAGCTGCTTGTTAGCAACATCAGCCGACGAACGCTAACGTTAAAGCTACAAAACTAAACTTGTTTCGCTAACAGTTAGTTAACTGTGGAGCTAACGACAGTTTCCTTGTTCAATTTAGCTTTCCTGCCAATCATTCGAAAACCGAAAAAGATCTAACTAGCCTCCTTAGCTAACATTAGCAACAGGCTGGCCCATGTCAGTCAATAGCAAGCTAATGTCAGGTTACTTACCAGGCTCAAAAGTCGGCTTTTAAAAATCACCAAAAATAGCCAGCCTCTGGCTATCTGGATATAGCGAAGTGTAGTTGGGGTTAGCGACTAATAGAAGGTGAATAAACCAGCTAGCGTTGGATCACAAGTTCATAGCTACCAAGGTTAAAACAATGCTAACTTTGGTGCTCTGTTGTTTCGAGAGCGAGCTAAAGTTAAATAACTTCTCTTCCTTCTCCCTCCAGTGGTCCGGTCCTTACGTTACTTCTATGTATCAGCACTGTTACGAGCTAGTTAGCTTGCTAACTACGTGTTCTATCTATCTCAAAGCTAATGGACAGTTACCTTCGCAACAACAGGGTGGGTACGTTTGAAACACCCAGTATTCATAATTGATGTATCCTGTAGCCAATCACTCGAAGAGAACTGGTTAGGGCTTCTTGTGTTCAACAGAACGATGCTGAAATGAACATGAGGGAACTAAATATTTTCTTAGTATGTTCAAGTTAGTTAAATTGATGAGAACTAATTCTAGACTGTGTAGATGAACAATTATTATTTCTCGCGGAAAGTGATAGTTCTAAAATGTCCAATATATTACAAACATTTTATTTGTATGGGCAAAACAGTAGTCTACGGGTTGGTGAATGCTTGGCCAAACTCGAAGAACCGGTTATCGATATTAATAAACGTAACGCATTCATTCGGAAATGCTTATGTAACTATTAATATATTAATTTATTTGTTCTTCATCTCTTTCTTGTTTCTTTTTTGCAAGGTTTCTCATTCCTTTCCTCCTTTTGAACCCATGTACATAGCTCTAACTATCTTGACGGAGCGTGCGTAAGGGGCGTGTATTTGAATGTCTGACAAACGTGCTTTTTGCAGTACGCAACGTCACTCGAATGATACGCAGTGGAGAAGATCCGCAAGCGTAGCTTACCCTGCTCAGTGGGAAGAAGGGTGAAAACACACGCTCGTGGTCACACTTTTCTTTTGCCCCCATCCAGCAGAACAACGTGACAAAAACGCACGAATACGGGTAAGGATCTTCTATGCGCTGCTTCAGCTGTACAGGTATCTGATAAAGCCTTTGTGTATCGGGATAGCAGACAGACTAGTTCGCCAAAAAGTGTCTCTCGGTTTTTGAAGCTGAATGTATCGCGTATGGCGCTCTTCACACTAAGAGCGGGTAAAATCGACTCCCACTGCCCACATCCAACGTGAAATATTGAGGAATGAATGGGAATCTCCTGTTCAACAACCAAGCCATTTGGGAGAGTCCACTTTTAACAACATCGTGTTGGCCTTGTATCCTTTACCGAGGGCCTCGGGGGGCTGTTCGGGGATGGATGTAGCTAGGTCCCCAATGAATCGGAGACGGCGCACCCCCTTTTCATTTAAAATGAGCATGAGAATTAGTTATCTGCCTTGAGTGAGACACTTGCGATTTTACATCAATTAATATTACCGTCATATTTCTTTAGTAGCCATTGGTTTCCGACATTTTGTCAACTTAACGCATGGTCATACTTATATCTTATAGCTTTAGTGAAACGACAAATGTTTCGCAAGCACTTTATAAGCATGTTGTTTACTTGGCTACAGCCTTTGCACGTTTTGTGTCGCGTTGCTAGCGGCAGTGCTGCCCGCCAGAGCTAAGTTCCTGTGTAATCATGGCAGCTACGTCTGGTCAAGGCGTTGTAGCGTTAGCTACTGTAGCACACTTATCTGTCCTTACTTCGCTCCAGATCTGTAAGTCTTAAAGAGCATAATTATATATATTATTGACGATACATTTTATAACTACTTGTTACTTTTACTGATGACAGCAAGTCGCCTAATGGTTGTACATTAGAACATGAACTTCGAACACAATGTTCCTCGCACTGAAACGTTCCATATCTACAAACCACTCTGTATAGTTTGTTAAAATATGTACTACTTTGTTTTACGAAATTCTAATTTTAGATTTAAAGTAATTCAGTCATAAAGTGATTTAAAATCAAGTCAGGCATAGGCCAATGTTTTTCCTCATGCTTTCTTAACCCCCTTTCACCTTCAGGAGAATTCATGTAAACAGTGCATAATGTTTGTACTATATAGCACATTAACACATGGCATTATATCTGGCCTATATGCATGGAGCTATGACTTGGACAGCTTGCTTATCCTGTCCCGTTTTTGTCTCAGCTACCAACATAACCTCACCTATCAAGACATCTATATGTACAGTATAATAACTCCACTAGTTGAAGTAGTAACATCACAAACACATGTTTGGAAAGTTCATTAACATGAGGGCTGTTGATAATTTTTTCTGAGTCCAATGCTGAGCCACAGTGGTCTGCCATATATCCATGACTCATCCATGTAGGTCAGGAAGGCATCATCACTAACTGTTTTCTCTCTCAGCCAAACAAAAATGCAGCAATGTGTGGTTTAAAAGAGGTTGTTAAACGAAAATATCTTTCATTGGAGTTTATAGTCCAATCAAATCAGAATATCCTTGTAGGTTTTACTGATTTATGAAATACTTCTAAATTTTAAAGAAGGTTTTTGATGACTGTCAAGATGAGGTCCTAAGAATATTGCAGGTTTCTACTATAGGATTAGAATAAAGGCGATGACTATGGGTTGTTAAGCTGTTTTTGCACATCTTGTAAAAAGCGGAATTCAATTTCAAATTTCAAATGTAGTTAGTGACATAGATTTACTTTTTCTGTAATCTATTTTTTTCCAGTTATATTTTCATAACATTCAGCCGGACAGAGGAGAGGAGAGAGTGAGTGAGTCAGACTGAGACTTGCCATGTCAGGTCAAAGGAAAGGACCAGCAGCACGGCTGCGGAAATGTGCCTTTTGTAGAACCAACCGAGACAAGGAGTGTGGACAACTACTGGTGTCGGACAACCAGAAGGTGGCAGCCCACCACAAGTGCATGGTGAGGAGCAAGTGGCCAGAAAGGGTCGTCTTTGGTGGGAACAGCCAGTGGGTAAATTGACATACATGGAGCTGAGAGAAATGGTATGCAATATGTAAAGCCTATCTTGTCCTGTGTCTGTCTGCTCTTAGCTTTTCTCATCGGCACTGGTGACGTCTCACTCAGAAAGTGAAAACATTGGGGGATTTTCTGTGGAGGATGTGAAGAAGGAGATAAAGAGAGGAAACAAACTGGTGAGTGACAGAGACACAATTCATCAATAGGGACTGAAGTCAGAATGTACTCCCAGGTCATCTTCCAGTTCAGAGCATACGGTAGTCTTTCACAGAGCATGTAGCATATTGTAGTCTTTTACAGGTAGTACATCAAGTCATTTCCGTTTTCCTTGTAAGGGCTTACCTTGACCATACATGGCATTTCTCGCTCATTTTCCAGTCTTTGTTTGGTAACCATTAGAGTGAACTATTGGCAAAACTACAGGTACTTGGGTGCCAGTATATATTTTAAACTGTCAGCTTTCATGTACACCATCATTCACACTACTTACACTGTACATTAGACACAATACTCTACACATGTTGTTGATCAGACCTTAAATGGCTACAGCAACATAAAGGAATGACCAAAGAATTTGTTGGTATAAGACCCATCATGAGTGTGGCAGGGAGTGGGTCTTGGACAAAATGGCAGACAAAACTGTACTAGACTTCCGGAGATGTTTAACAAAACACCAATGAAAGAAGGTCCCTGCTTTATAACCTCAGTGAAATCACAAAGGCTGCGCTGTTGGTAATGATGTTTTTTGGTTGGACATTTAGTATACTGGCAGTGCATATGGTACTGTGAAGGAGGGTTATTACGCGTCCTGGGTACCAAATGCGACGTGTTTGGGATGGCAGCCAACCAACTATGCATTGTCGTTGCTTCCTGCATCATTTTGTGTGATGTTAAATTGGCTTGGTTGTTGATTGCCCACTGTGGGAAATCCCGTACTTACAGCACAAGTCCCGTACTTACAGTTGTGTACCCGAAATCACTAGCAGCAAATATTGATATTCTGCTATAATGTGCAAGTGTTCTGAACGTTCAAATGGGCTAATTTCATGTACTAGAAACTGACTCATAACTTGTTGTGGTGATGAGTATCAAATGAATGAGAGTGAACTTGCAATTGACAGACAGAGACAAAATTGAGTACAGCGCAAAAACTCTACTACTCACTTTGCTATACATTAAATACGTTGTACGTTGCTGTATGGTAATATCATCATTATTGTTGCCCATGTATCTGACTGTATGGTTTTGTTAGTTCCTCTGTAATTCCCACCCCTTCTCTTCATAATAATGTAATCTGTTTTTTCAATGCTCTCCTATCCTCAGATGTGTTCCCACTGCCACCGACCGGGTGCCACCATAGGTTGTGATGTCAAAACATGCCGGCGGACGTACCACTACTACTGCGCCCTATGGGATAAGGCTCAGACCAAGGAGAACCCTTCCCAGGGCATCTACCTGTGAGTGCTTGGACTTTGACATTGCTATGCTGATATATGACCACTACAGTGTTATTAATGGCACTCTCTTTCCTCAAATATCTCAATGCAGTGTCTACTGTCGCAAACACCGGGATGCCATCCAGGATGCCAGTGATGGTAATTTCTCTACAGCTAAGCTTTCAGAAATCCATACACGTCCATCGAAATATCTTTACTGCAGAGCACTTTTTAACAAGGGCCAAAATGTAAGGCTCTGCTGGTAGTGTGGAGAGAAAGAGTGAGAAAGGGTCCTTTTGAAAGATGCAAGTTGCCAAGCAGGTCACTGAGAATGGTTTCTTGTGTGTAAGGAAAAAAAACATCTACAGACACTACAGTGGCTAGAGTAGAAAGTACACCAAGCCAATGCGTCTGTTTGGACCAGCTAAGGACGGCCTCTACTTGATCATATCAAGTGAACCATGGCCAGGTGTGTTGAAGCGTGGGACCAATGGCCAGGTGTGTTGAACCGTTGGCGAAGGATTGAATGTCCACCCTGGCTGAGATTCTTCTGATCTGTCTCGAAGATCAGTGGATCAAGGGCTTTCTGTGAACACCGTGATCTCAACTAGCTGTAATTGTAGCTGTACAATTTTAGAAAAACATTGTAGACTGTCTTAGGAAGATGTCTTGGACATGCACACTTGTTTTTGAAAATTAATTGGAAATGTAGTTGGTATTTCTAGATCCATCACAGGATAAATTGACAATCTGGTCAATGGAGGTGCTTGAGGCTGAAATGTGTCTGTCTAGACAGTTGCTGTTCACAACTGAACAGATAGAAATAGTCTGAACTATAGTGGGAAGAACTGTAAGAATGAAAGAACTGTTGCAGTTTTAATAAACTCCTGGAGGGAGCATCAGTGGTGTTAGAGGCAGGTTGATGTTCTTTCTGAGTTGATCTGGTCTTTCTGATTCAGGTTTGACAGAGGCCCCTGTCTTTTACTGTGCACTGTTGTGGTCTTGTTCTGTACATCCTAAGGCTCTACCCAACTCCTCCCTTTGTGTGTTTGGTAACAGATGAGCAGGCAGCAGAGGCCAACGATTCAGACTCGTCCCCGCCGAGGAGTAGGGGCCGGGGCCGTTTTGAGAAGGGCCGGATCAAAGGGGTCTCCAGGGGCCAATCAGATGACACTCGCTCAACTTCCTCCCAAGGCATGGATGATACAGAGAGTTCCTCACATGTAAGAATCACCCATCCCAAGCCTGTGTTTTACCCAACACATGTTCTTCTCCAGGTTATTTAATGTATTTGGAAGAAACCTGGACTGAAATGGGTAGACATAGTACAATTCCCCACATAGTGAAACAACCCAATAAAAGTGTAGAAGAGATGATTTAAAAAGATGACTTACATTTCAAATGGTGGCACTGGCAGAGTTGTTTGTGAGATCTGTGTTTTGACGTCTGCAGTCAATAGACATATGTTCCACATTTGATGTTTTTCCTGGTCTTCACGTGTTCTTGCAATCAGTGATTTTGCTCAGGCAAACTACAGGATACTGCACCCAGAAATGCCTCCAATTTGGTCTGCGTGTGTGTGCTTGTCTGTTAGCGAGACCGGTCTCCTCTGAGAAGCAGCCCCAGTGACACAGGGCTTCGCTGTGGTTTCTGTCATGCTGGAGATGAAGAGAACGAGACACGTGGCGTGCTTCATGCCGACAACGCCAAAAAGGTGGCAGCTCACTATAAATGCATGGTGAGTTATTTGCTTACATAGTAGTTGTAGTAGTTTGAGGTGCAGGCTTTAGCCCGAGGTGCCTCCCTCTCTGATGATGCACTATATAATGCACCGTACACAACACAAAGTTATTCACAGACATGTAGATTATCACTGTAAACTGCTCACATTGATAGTGGAACTCCTCAGTCAGAACGATCAATAAAGGTATCCACTTGGTTGAGCTTCAGAAAACATTGAATTTCTTTGAAGTATTTGCTGTATGAGTTCAAAGTAATCCCAGGCAGCTGTGATGTGTTAAGTTTATTTTGAGGTTATACGTTAAGATCATTGCATTTATTACACCAAATATTTTCTCTTTGCCCCAAAAGCTTTTCTCCTCTGGAACAGTTCAGCTCACAACCACATCTCGTGCAGAATTTGGTAACTTTGATGTTAAGACAGTCATCCAAGAAATCAAGAGAGGGAAGAGAATGGTGAGATTTTAGAGAAAAATGTTCTTCTAAAATTCTGTAAGCAATGTGGAGTACCAGTCAGTGGTAATGGTGACATCCCTCAATGAAGATTAATAGTACAGTGCCTATAGAAAGTCATCATACCCTTTTGAAATAGTTACTTTTTTTGTCTTACAGCCTGAAATCAAAACCCATTTTTAAAAAAATCTTTTCCAGTTTTATTAACAAATTTAGCTGTACAACATCAAAATAATGAAAAAAAAGTCAACAGTTCTGAAAATTAATAAAAAATGAAAAACTAGAATAACAGGGTTGGAAAAGTCATCATACCCCTGACTTAATACTTTGTAAAGCTTCCTTTTGCTTTCATTACAGCCATCAATCTGTTTGGATATGTCTCTATTATAGCTTTGCACACCTAGATAGGGGAATATTTGCCCAATTTTCCGTACAGAAATGTTAAAATTTAGTCAAATTCTGTAGGGAATGGCGATGGACTGCTCTCTTCAAGTCAATCCACATATTTTCTATAGTATTTAAGTCAGGGCTCTGACTTTGCCACTCAAGGATATTCACCATCCTATCCTTAAGCCACTGCTTTGTTCTTTTGGCAGTATGTTTAGGATTATTGTCGTGTTGGAAGGCGAATGACCTCCCCATCCTCAGCTGTCTAGGAGAGGGACGCAGGTTTTCCTTAAGAATGTGGGTGTATTTGGCAGCATCCATTTTCCCTTCTATCCTGACCAATTGCCCAGTTCCCGCTGAAAAGAAACATCCCCACAACATAATGTTGCCCCAACCATGCTTCACACTAGGTATGGTGTGTTTTGGGTGGTGTACTGTGTTGGTTTTCGCCAAACATTGCGCTTGGAGTTCAGTGCAAAAACACATCTGGAATATTCTGCTACCATGTGGAAAAAGCTTATATGGTCAGATGAGACTAAGATCGAACTTTTTGGAGACTAAGATTGAAGTTTTTGGACTGAGCTCCAGGCGCTAACCAAACACAGTATACACACCCAAACACACCCAAAACACACCATACCTACTTTGAAGCATGGTGGGGGCAACATTATGTTTTGGGGATGTTTCTCTTCAGCGGGGACTGGGCAATTGGTCAGGATAGAAGGGAATATGGATGCTGCCACGTACACCAAAATTCTTGAGGAAAACCTGCGTCCCTCTCCTAAACAGCTGAGGATGGGGAGGTCATTCGCCTTCCAACACGACAAAAATCCTAAACATACTGCCAAAAGAACAAAGCAGTGGCTTAAGGATAGGATGGTGAATATCCTTGAGTGGCAAAGTCAGAGCCCTGACTTAAATCCTATAGAAAATATGTGGATTGACTTGAAGAGAGCAGTCCATCGCCATTCCCTACAGAATTTGACTAAATTTTAACATTTCTGCACGGAAAATCCCCTATCTAGGTGTGCAAAGCTATAATAGAGACATATCCAAACAGATTGATGGCTGTAATGAAAGCAAAAGGAAGTTTTACAAAGTATTAAGTCAGGGGTATGATGACTTTTCCAACCCTGTTATTCTGGTTTTTAATTTTTTATTAATTTTCAGAACTGTTGACTTTTTTTTCATTATTTTGATGTTGTACAGCTACATTTGTAAATAAAACTGGAAAAGATTTTTTTTAAAAATGGGTTTTGATTTCAGGCTGTAAGACAAAAAAAGTAACTATTTCAAAAGGGTATGATAACTTTCTATAGGCACTGTATATCTTTGCATCACAATAGTGTATGAATAGTACATTAGTGTATTGATATTGCATTAATAGTGTATTGTCCTCTACCAGAAATGCACTCTCTGTACTCAACTTGGTGCCACCATCGGCTGTGAGATTAAAGCTTGTGTGAAGACCTACCATTATCACTGTGGCCTGCAGGACAAGGCCAAATACATTGAAAACATGGCCAGAGGAATTTACAAGTAAGCAACTTAACTCCATTTTGTTGTGCAATACCAGAACTGAAAGGCTGAATTTTGACACAAAGAAGAGCTTAAAAGTGGTGATAAAGTTTTGTAAGCAGTACTGGAGTTTTGTCTCGTTCAAATAGGTTTTTCTTTCTTTAAATTGCTAACATTCATAATGTTTTCATTTCTTTTAAGCTGATGTTGTACTTCACAGGCTTTACTGTAAGAACCACAGTGGCAACGAGGAGCGCGATGAGGAGGACGAGGAGCGGGAGAGCCGCAGCAGAGAGAGGGCTGCAGGCCTGCCCTCGCAAGTCAACGGCAACTAGGTGAGACGCGCCCCTTCGCCCAGGACCGCTCACTCAATAAAGCATTCTGGAAATACAGTATAATGAACCAAATGAGAAGGGCGTAGTTTAGGGTGTGATGCCGCCGTGTTACTTTAATCTCAATGACCGGAGGGCCAAATTTAGTCTCAAACGTGTGGTCTCATTACCGTCTTACTGAGATCATACAGCGTGTATTACCGTCTTGCTAATAAGTCAGCTATACTCAACTATGTACAGCATTTGTCTTGTAAAGCTACTTTGTGTTGTATCAGTAATTGTTGTGTCCTTTTTCACAGATAGTGCTTGAGCGCAAAGTGACAAGACCCATTAGGAGCTACAAGATGGAGAAAAGATATTTTTATATGGTGTTGTACACACAAACTGTCAGGGCCAGCTCTCTCAATATCTTAAAGTTTCCTATTTCTTCTCTTTGATGCATACTTCTTCCCCATTTGTGGACAACAACCACCCTCTATTGGCATGTGCAGATAAGCACGGCGACGCGTTAGAAACATCTCTTCTGCTCAAGACAAACTCCTGGGATCTAGAAGACAAGACGACGGCCATAGGAGACAGAGAATAGCAGAGATTCAAAGAAGAACTCCAAAACTGACCAGACACATGAATACAACGTGAATACAAGTTCTGCATATGACGTGACTGGACAAGAAAGCCTTGTCTCTCAATGCAGCCGAATGTACTGTACTACAATCTCTTCCTTGTGATCTACCATACAGTAGTTCTACTGGATATATTTGATTGAGGCTGCCTTCTTCTCATTTTTATTCATCTTCTCTTCCAAATCTTGAACTTTAATAACTCTGTTGCTGTAATTTTTCTGTCGATATGATTCTTTTTTTTTCTTTTGAAACGTGTATTATATTTTACTACCGTATTATAATCATGATTAATATTGAATATCAGTGGCTTCCTTTATAGTCTGAGTCAGGATTAAACAACATCTGCTAGCATGCATTTTTATTTACCTACTTGCAAGTGATGTTTTTTCCCCCACTTTTTCTTTCGGTGAACAATTCACATTTAATCTCATGAAACCTGATGCCAGGGTACAGCTCCTGTGAAATGATGCATTATTTTTGAAAATAGTTTTGAAACTGACCATTGGGTGGCAGCAAACTATTTGAGAATGTCAGCCATTTTTCTCAGTTCTCATTATTAAACCTAAATTGTTTAGAAAGGTCTAAAGTTAAAATACATGAATGGCTCTCTATCCGCACGGAGTAGTAGGCCTACATTTGCAATTATTTACAATTACAAGGTATAGTTAGAAATATTTGAATGACATGTTATGATCCTCCTAGATTTATAGTACTAGGAACAGTGGAATTTAGTGTAGGTATGAAATGTGACGGTATGTTACACAGACATGATGTGTATAATGAGAGTTATATTTAAGTATACGACATGGAATTTAATAGAGAGCAGATCTGTTGAAACCTCTCTCGTGATTGTGACTGAGGATGTATGGTTTTCCAACATATAGCCTACACAGCCTATACAAAATCTTTGTTTCTGAAAGAGTGTGATGTGATATTTGGATACCAAGGTAGTGAGAACACTCACCCCACTGTATATTGGCAGGGTGTGGAATGTCACAGGTTTGGTGAACATATTGGTAAAAATGATAATACTTTGGGCAACTTTTTGACAAATGTCTCTGGGCAACCATATGACCAGTTTCATGTGTTCTGATTGTATGGTCATAATCTGCCTACTGATTTACATTTTTATTTTCAAAAGTTGCCCAATGGGAACATACCAGAACCGCCATACTTCGATCTTCACCGTTGCTCAAATGTTGCCTTGTATCATCAGCTTCCGAATCTGCTACTATTGTTAAATAAGCTCTTTGCTTGAACTTCAAGTGTTGTCCACCTATAATTTTTCGGGTACATCCTTCACATCACTAGAGGGGTGTACATTACAGATTGTCGAGATGAAAAAACGGTGACCTAGGAAAGAGCCTGTGGGTGGGACATTGTAGGTTTCCTCTGCGCTGATTCGTCGCTTGGGCTTGGGCCTCGCTGCTACAGACACTGTCGTACCTGCTCATTCACATACTGTCAGTGAACGGCACAGGAATACACTCCTGGCGGGAGATATATAAGTAATAGTTTATTGGTCGCTGTTTCTCCAACGTCTTCAATTATGGCAACTACCAGTCCGTGTGTCGTGGTAAGTGTGTTGATGAATTATGATCAAATCTCGAGTCATATCTGCGCACAACAGAATGGCTAGCTACTGCATGCTCCTTCCATGTAGAAGGAATGTTAACAACCAAAGCAATTGCGACAGTTTCATAGCATAGCAAAATGGATAGGGAACGAATTGATTCCATTTAGGGTATAGTGATCTTAAATGATATTTGCTTTCTAAGATGAGCTGACGCGTTGAAATACAGTTTGCTCCCCAGTGGCGGAAAAGCGGCCTCGGGAAAACACGCGTGCTGCTCTCATGGCACATGATAGCTAGCTTCCGTCATCGGCAGTTTGCGCACGTTGTTGCTATTGGGTTTTTGGACTGTTTTGGTGGACAATAATGTATTTGTTACCATTACTGGCCTATCTACCATTGAAACATATATACTGTCAACTACATATGTAATTGCTACAGCATGCTTGCTTGCGTTATCTTATGCATTACCTTCCAAAATAACATTTTTTGTGATTGGTGATACAGCAACATGCGTGTAACAATTCTAGAATATAAAAAAAATAAAAAAATATGATTTTCACAGCGGTTTGCGGGGGTAAATATAGTAGGAAAAATCAACATTGTGAAATAGTTTGCAACTTTGTCCACTCATAGCACCAGGACATTGTGTGTGTGTGTGTGTGTGTGTGTGTGTGTGTGTGTGTGTGTGTGTGTGTGTGTGTGTGTGTGTGTGTGTGTGTGTGTGTGTGTGTGTGTGTGTGTGTGTGTGGGTGGGTGGGGGGAACAAAAAATATATATTCACTGTACGTCTCAACAGATCTATTTTGGGATAATCCCTGCCCACGTTTGGCCCTCGGGGGTCTTGTGCGGAAAATATTCGGAGGCAGCCGACGTTAATCTGTTGGGTGACCTGATGTCCCTGCAGCCTGCACTACCTTTGCCGTGAACCAAGAATTATAAACAATGTTTACATTTACAATTACATTTGTATCATTTTGTATCTTCAACAGCCCACATTCGGCGCAGTTCTTGTAACAATGTTTCGCTCAAGCTGAAATATAGTCTGCTTTGCAATTGAGACAAGCTTGTTATATAACCGTAGTTTGTTGTTGCAGTCAATAAACCCAAACCCTGTGTTGCCTTGAGGAACTCACTAGAGGATAGTGGTAAGAAATGCTTGATTAATGGTGTGATTTGTAAGAAAAAGGCAGCTGTCTTGGTTGCAGTAACACACATCAAACCTAAAAGAAAGGGCAAATATATACCCATTTCACTCAAGATTAGCATTTGATAAGTGAAATGCAAATAATATGAATCATGAAAATGTGAACGTGCAACTGAGCTAAATCAGCACAGTACTAACCAAGCCTAACTCAACATGACCAACCATCATTTATGTTATGTCTCAGCTCTTGTGTTTCTTGAGGCTATTTGAGGCATCAAAAAAGAAGTTCAAGCAGTGTTACTGCAGAGCTGAAGTAGTGGGTGCTTAAACTGTGCTGGAGTGCAAACTGTGCCGGTGGTTGTTCATGCCAGACAGATGCACCTGCAGTGGACAGGGTTGGAGTGTTATGTCTCCCTTGAGGCATTGTTTAGCCTTTTTCCTTCTCTGTCAGTACCAGATTAAATGTAGCATGTCTGGACCATTGGCACATGTAGGAAAGCACTCAATATCTGCTCTTGAGTGTCTTTGGATCACTTCCAGAGGGAAACCAGGTGTGAGCAACCCCCACCAATTGTTGTATGGGCATGAGGGATAGACCTTTCAGAGCCATGCCAGACCTGTTTGCATTTGAAATCTTATTCATTTACATTAAAAGGGTAGGCAAAACAGTGTGGCAAGAGGTTGAGATTATTGTTCTTTAGACTAACACCACTGAGTCTGGAGTATGTGGCTCGTTGCCACTGGAGTAACCGAGAAGAAACATATTTTTTCCTATGCCTTTTTGTTTCTTTGTAAAGATTTCTTCTCCGTGTCTCCTCCAATTCTGCAAATCAAGCCTGAAAGCTGTAGCACCTCTGGGGAATAGAGCATAAGACTCGCCCTAGTCACATGTTCTCACTGAACTCTGGAGGGTCAAAAACTAGGGCTGTTTATACCGCTCATGGATATCTAATTTAAAGAATAAGGTCCGAGTATTCCTTTTAAGTGGTGTTGAATAAATGTGTGTGTGTGTGTGTGTGTGTGTGTGTGTGTGTGTGTGTGTGTGTGTGTGTGTGTGTGTGTGTGTGTGTGTGTGTGTGTGTGTGTGTGTGTGTGTGTGTGTGTGTGTGTGTGTGTGTGCGTGTGTGCGTGTGTGCGTGTGTGTTCGGGGATGTGAGAGTGACTCTCTCATCAGTAAAATTATGCCATGAGATCCTTGTATCCATATAATGTCTGAAGCCCAGTTAAATTACATTTCTCAGATTGATGGTGAATCTAAATGAGTTCTTCCAAGAAGTATGGGGCTAAATGTTCTCATCTGTCTCAAGCACAGGCAACCTGTGTGTCTGCTGACCTTTTCCCTTAGAATAGTTCTGCCGGTGGCCATTTTGAAATGTTTCACTTTAAAGCCAGCAGACTAGTGGTAGTAAATGAATGACCTACTGTCCTTCACCTCCTCTCCACTTCCCTGCTTTTTTACCTCTGTTTCCTGTTCCGGAGGCCTAGCATGTTAAGCCATCTAGTTTCATGCTGTAATTGTGATTACTGTATTTCAGATCAGTGATGACGAGCAGGGTTATGACCTGGACCTTTTCTGCATACCAAAGCATTATGCCTCTGATCTGGAAAGGGTCTACATCCCACATGGACTCATTCTGGATAGGTGAGTCTCTTCACCATAGACCAATGTGGCAGGAGCATTAATACACATTTATTTTTCAGACCTGGGTGTATCTTGCCGGGAGCACACAAATGCTGCCTGGCTGTATCTCTGTTTTTGAAGTTTTCTGATTACAGCGCACCAGCCTTCTAGAGTTGAGATTAGATGTCCTTGTGTGAAACCCTTGAACATGTATCGAGTAAGTGCCTGAGACAGTGCTGACTGGAGGAGAAAGCTGAGCTGGGGCTTGGCCCCCGCTGACCTGTCCCCTGACTCCCTCCACTCTTGCCAATGCAGGACCGAGCGGCTGGCCAGGGAGATCATGAAGGACATGGGAGGGCACCACATAGTGGCCCTCTGTGTGCTCAAGGGGGGCTACAAGTTCTTCGCCGACCTACTGGACTACATCAAGGCCCTGAACCGCAACAGTGACCGGTCCATTCCCATGACTGTGGACTTCATCCGGCTTAAAAGTTACTGTGTAAGTGGATCACCCACACCCACACTAACTACACCTCACTGAACAGGCGCCACATTTACGGTATGAGGATGATTATAAGCCCAGGATTTTTCTCTGCCCTAAATCAATTAATGGAGTGCCTTTCCCCTGCCTCCTGAGAACATTGGTATTTTGCAGATAATATAGTATTATGAATTATTAATAATAATGTAATATGAAATTATTCCATAATATGGTCCTAAAGTTCTCAGTTAATTCTGCAGGCTTTTGAAGATCACTTCATATGGCTAATAATTTGATTTCATTTGCCTAACCATTGCAGGTCACACCAACTATTCTTTGGATAATCTGAACATTACTTGTGACAGATTTAGGTCATAATAATGTTTACGCATACACCAAGAAAAAGAGAATGAAAGTCATTTTTTTTTCATTATTCTTAGAATGACCAATCCACTGGAGAGATTAAGGTGATTGGTGGAGATGATCTGTCCACACTCACAGGGAAGGTAAGCATGATAAAAAGGGAACTTTTAAAATGAAAAAAAAAACTAGCAGGTTGTGAAGGTCTTCAGCTCTCATGACTCTGTAAATATATAGATTGTTTCAGTGACCTTAAAACTAACAAACTGGGACTAGACAGAATAAATGTTAAACATTAACAGATATTGTAGATAACGCAATATTACTAAATCTTTTCTATTTGCCCATGTTTCTACAGAATGTCCTGATTGTCGAGGTATGTATTCAATTCTGGATTGTGCGTTTTTATACCTAATGGGTTAATAAATGTCAGGGTCATTTGACTTCACATGCTCCTTTTCTTTAAGGACATTATTGACACTGGGAAGACCATGAAGACGCTGCTGGAACTACTCAAGCAATACAATCCAAAAATGGTCAAAGTAGCAAGGTAGAGGCACACTTTTGATGTTACAATTGGTAGGATTTTTCCTGGGGTAGAGATTTCCACCGGTTGAAATCAACAATGAAGTATGAAGGTTCATTCTGTGCTCTAGTAATAAAACAGGTTTTCAAGCATTTGGGGTGATGCCCTTTGTCTCACCATTGCCCATATTACTTCACTGTTCACTTTAACCCATGAATGTTTCGTTTTTGCAGTCTATTGGTGAAGCGGACACCAAGGAGTGTTGGCTACAGACCAGACTGTGAGTGATATTATCTCAATGGTTTCTTATATAATAGCAAATTAAGATCATTATGCTGTAATGAAAAAAAAAGAAAAGATTTTAGGTTTTAAAAGCGTTTCAGTTTTAAAAAGTATTCAGTCAAAACAATTCTCCCTGCAGTGTTGATAAGTGACCAATCAGTGGTGCTGTGGAGCTTCTTGAATGAAGGTTTTACAGATGACTGCTTCCACAGTGCTAGTCATAATCCTCTTGGAGAAGAAGTAAAAGTGGTGTTGTTTTTTCCTTGCCAGTTGTAGGATTTGAAGTTCCTGACAAATTCGTGGTGGGATATGCACTTGACTACAATGAATATTTTAGAGATCTCAATGTAAGTATAAAATCAAAATATCTAGACTTAGCTTCTTTTTTTTTAAAACCCTAAGTGATACTGTAGGTTGCCCATCTGAGTACTCTCTCCCCGTAATCATACCGTCTCTCTGTGTTTCAGCACATCTGCGTCATCAGTGAAACGGGAAAGGAGAAGTACAAGGCGTGAGGAGTCCAGTACTTCCTCCTGTTGTATAGCCGTCTATCATTTTGTTATTATTGATGCTCTTTCATCATTCTCCTTCTTTCATTTCTTTTTTTAATTGTGCTCTTTTTGATTGGGCAGTCTGTGGTGCTGTAGTGCACCACCAGTATGCAGGTTTTCCACTCAGGGGTCAGCGGTGAGGTGCAGAGAGAGAGTGAGAGTGTGTGTGTGTGTGTGTGAGAGAGAGCGAGAGTGTGTGTGTGTGTGTAAAGCTAACACAGTACCTCACATTGGCTTTGACCTTTCAGCCCATCCAGTCTGTGGCTCCCATGCACACAGTTTAAACCCACAAAGCCTTCACCCTTCATTGGCCCTCACAGCCTAGTGCTTTTCAAATGTACACTCGTGAGCATGTGTGCAGTTCTGTCCAGTTGAAAACACAAAACTTCACAGGAAGTATGGGTCACCTTATAATTTATTTCATTGTGACTTTTGGTTCAAATTCATATATATACATTTTTTTTAAATCTTAAATAGATGTGTGTAGTTCACCAGACACTTAAAATTGTTATATGAACAACTGTTTATGTGTAATTAAGTAAGTATACAGAATCCAGTATACGTCATTTGTACAGTAATTATCACATTTTGAGGGAGGTACTGTACAAATGATCATTTTAGTTTGTTCACAAAACTCACTGAAAACACAATGAAATATTTCACTGTAACAGTGGCTTTGTGTTTGATAATGTTTTGAGATTTTTTTTTTAATTATGCTGGTATATGTTAGCTGTTGAGACAACCATTTGAAGATTTTTTTTTTATGGGAGTGTGTAAGTAAAATATCTGCACCGTCAATGGTCTTGCCATTTCAGTTGCTTGTTTATTCTGCTGAATATGGCTTCATGTTGAGAGAGTAGTGGTGGAAAGTTTGTTCCATCTGTCAGACCACAGTACAAAACTGTAAATTTCAATCGGTCTTCCTGTAGTGACTTTTCTGTTCCAATTCCTGAAAAAGATTTAGCATTTGTTTTGTCCAGACTCCACAAGGCCAACTAACAAAATGTTCCTCTGATGCATACGCAATGCCTTTGTCGTTATATGTGTGATGGATAGCATAGTCAACCTGATATCAGAGTGCAAAGGGCCACGTGGAGCACAACATGGAGAACTTCATATTTTGCATTATGCCTCTATGGAAACACTGTTGGTTTTATAGAAAACTGCCATGATGGTGATTTGCTTAAGTAAAGAATGGGCATTTAACAAGCAAGATGTATGGTCATGGTTATGGGATTTGGCGCTTTTATCCAACGCCACATACTAATAACAATGTTACAAGTTACATTTAACAGTAAACAATTTAAAAAGTTGGCAAGAGTACATTAAGGAGATTAGCATTCATTCATTCAAATCAATAGTGTTGGCCCTGCCTTTCACAATGATAAAATGTGAGGAATAACCTTCCGAGAGCCCAATAAAAACATATGAATTTGCCATCTATGACCAACACGGAAATGTAGGACCCTATTTTAAATGACGGGCAAAGTGCAAAGTCAAGCAACGAGCTCTGTGTCTTGTGCATGAAGTAACTCTATTGTGTAGTCTGTGGGCGTGTAGAACTGACCCATCAGTGATTGCCCGTAACGTAAGATATTACTCACTATATTAAATTGGCAAAAAGTTTTTCTTTAGTTAGTTAGTTTTACTTGGACTTGAGATTTACTAGGACTTTGCATGTTGATTGGAATTTCAGTAGGCCCCACAGTTAGCAAAGCAAAAAGCAAATCAGCCATAACTGAGATGAAAGACCCTTTATTAGTAGACAGAATAATCATTGTTGTCTTGCTATTGATTCCTGTTGAAACCCATGTGACCACTGTCTGCAAAAATACAAATTCCTGTCAAGTCATCAAAGTTGCAACAACTGAGAGGTGTGGCATTTGTAATCTAGTGAAATGTGAGAATGCATCTGAAGCTGAAAAACATTAGTACAGGCAGTGTGTAGTAGTATTGAGTTGGAAAAGCTTTCCCTTCAGAAAGCTAGTTCTATTGTGGTGCTACTCCTAGTCTTTTAAAGGTGAAAGTGGAATTGTGTCATGATGAATGTGTGCTCCCAACTTTGACTTTTAAAAATGCAACATGTACTTGGTTTCTACAAGTACTACTGAAATATGGACACCTGCTTCATAAATAGCATTCCAACATATGCTTGCAGGAAAGTTTCCAAAGATCATAATTTAGTACTTGACGTACTAATGGAAATATATTTTTAAAGTATAATTCAGCTGAAAAAGAATATGAGTAATCTGTTGATAACGCTACACTTTGATCTTTAACTTTTATTCTGTAATGCCAAATAAAGTGCACATCTTGAAGCCTCTAATGCAATTTTGTGCTGGACATACATATGATGTTTGTGTTAAGGTGTGTTTGCATACAAATTTACATACTTCTGTGGATATCGTTGGTGAAGATGTAAACGGCATGACTGACGATAACTGGTTTTAAATGCTTAGAACGAAAGGTTTGTGGTGCCTTATCAATGTTGGTTATGATCATGGTAGAGTGATGACCAGTTGCACATAAACCTTGTTAGTTTTACTTTACAACCATCCAATGTTGTCTGATTGTTTTATTTTGTTATGTAACACAAAGTTAACTGGGCATTGTAGTGGTTTGGCAAAATTATAGCCTGTGTGGAAATGAACATCCCATCCCATCCTAAAGTAAGTAGGGACTCAGAAATACACAACAAAGCTGAATATATTCCCTATGATATATATGATGTTTGTCTAGATCACTCTTCAGCTGTGCATTAAATCAGTAAAAACAACCATTTCATAGTAGGACCTGTCCTGTAAGCTATATGGTTCAATGGGTAATCATGGACTTTTGTCTTGCTTAAGTCTTTGGGTCCAAAAAACTCATCTCCATCTATATCCTCTGAAATCTGTAAAAATAAGTTGAAGTAGTCAGGCTGAGAACATGTTATATAGACTATGAATGCCATTTGGAACAGACAGCCCCTGTAATATTTGCTGGGATTCTCTCTGAACTTGAACAGTTGTAATACACCAAGTACAGAATCATGGTGTTTCAACATTAGACCAGCACTGCACGAATAAACAATATCAGAGCTTCAGTTGTGTTTTGGTCTTTTATGTGTCAACTGTTCAAATAAATGAAATGACTATCTATTGTGCTGAATGTTTAAAAAAAATCACACAGAGTTTAACTTACAAATATACATCCTACTACACATCTTCATATAACCTATATTTTTTTGCAGTCCATTCTTGTTGACATTGATAGGTCTGACTGGAGCAGAACAGTAACACTGGATAACAGACTAAACTCAACTCCAGTATTTACGTGCTGCTACAGCGCAACCTATGAGGAAGTGGAGCTGACTTGAGGAAGATCTCTTCAAACAGCCAGCAGGATGGAAGGCCATGCTGACCCTAGAGCGGCAGCTCCTCATGGTCTGTGTCACCATATCACTACAAACCATGACGTGCTGCTACCACAGAAGCTCAGCCACTTTGGAAACTGGCATTACCATTGAGATGGACTGGACACCTTGATGGATTTAAAACTTAATAAGGGCTCTCACAATTACTAACACCAAAGTGGCTTATTAAAGTCAAAATGCATTTGACACATTTAGATGGTCTACATAGACTATTAAGCATGCCAAAAGTTGAACAGGACATCAAAGCATTCAAACTATTTAGTTTATTGTTCAATAAAAGAATACAACTTGAAATGGTGTTCACTCGCAATATTAAACAGGGTCCATAGCGCCCCCTGCGGTACATTGATGGGACAATAGATTAGAGATTGTGCGGTGCAAAACTTACCTTCAGACAGGCCTCGGCATGCTTGCCCTCCTCCACTCCCTTTGGGCAATGAGGGCCGTGCTGCCTGAAACTTGATATAGATAAATACAAAGTGTGGATTTACATGGAGTGAGCTCCTGTAAATGAGAAATTATTTCATTAAATAGGTATATAATACAGAGAAAAAACACTGAGGACGTCCAAATGTGTGGATATGCAAATATTGTAGGCTAAGGCCTAGCATATTTGGGAGCTGTATATAGTACTCTAGCCTAGTACCTTAGCCTATGATCTTGCAAAGATAATCATAATGGTTATTTTTACATTTCATAAGCCTCCAACTGATTGCATTGACTGGCTCATCAAGCGCGTGACATCAGAACTCATCTGAACATGACCAGACATATTCTGAGCTGACTGTAGCCTACGTCAATCCACAGCCATGGCCAGGGACCCCTCGCTTTTCATGAGTAGGTGCACATCACTTCTAGGCTAATTTAAGTTTAAAAAATAAGTTAAAATTGTTGTGGTATTAGCTATAATCAAAATAGAGAACGTGTTTCGATTATTCATAACAATTATAGCCTACCTTGAAATATGTTTTTGAAAAATGTATCGATGGATTTTTAAAAAAATATCTAGTTAGGTTCATTTACCTAGGCCTATGACCATTACAGGCACTTCAGTGCGTTGGCCATTTATTTGTTTAGACTTCAGGCTGTAGGCTATCATAGGCAAAGTAGCCATAGGCTAGGGCAACCCAAGCGCTCAAGACAATTTATCTGGTCACACGAATTATTATTGACATAAAGTGCTAGTCACCAGGAATAATTTGTTCGTGACAAACTCGTAAATTGGCTATCCAGTGACATCGACGATTACAATGGCCAGAAATTGCTATTATGATCTCTTGAAGGCTAGGCTATGCATTTTCGTTATTAAAAATAATTGAAATGAAAATAAGATGACATTGCTTAACGTTAATTGCAACCCCAGCAAGACAGTGCCAATAACTCGACAATTAAGATAAGTGGAACGGTGCCTTCCAGAATTGCGAGTTAGGATAGCCTATTTGTTGGCTGATTAAAACGCAGCTGAAAACATCTGTCTTTGCATGAAACTCATAGGCGAGATTACTCGTTACAAATTGCACTCGGACAAAGCTTGGAATTGTACTTTGGCAAAGACTCCGCTCAGAAGCAAAATAACTGTGAATAGACACCACATGTTATTCAGATACGTTTAGTGCAACAACACTGTCAATGGTAAAACAGAGCATGTCAAACCAAATGCTTTTGGTATTATAATTCGTCTGAAGGCAAAGTCACAAAATTGGATTGAGCGTAAAAGTGCTGACAGTCACGTCTAGCGAACTATTCTAAAGTTGCATTATCCATACAGACTTTACTCTGATGGGCTTAGCACAATATAATTTCACAAACTAGAATGGTGGGGATAGGAGTTTGAGTGAAGAAAAAATATACGAGAAATAATGCCTTAAAAAACCCAAACTCACCTCCAGTCCAATCGAAAATGGCGCCGAAACGTAAAAAAACGTTCTAAATTTCATTGTATGGTCTCCTGCAAAGCTTTGTGGGAGCATGAGCAATGAAACATCCCTGTAGTGTCGAACGGAGGAGGAGTATAGTTCGTAATGTCGTGGCACACTTTTAACACTTCTGTTTGTCCTATGGTGTCATTTGTGAACTTTTTTTGTCTAATTTTGCGGTAAAGTGAGGTAAACTGTAACGGACAGCGCAATTAAACATGGAACCACCGGTGTCGTATCATTATGAATCATACCGGTTAATTAACTTTTCTTTTGCATAGGCTACTAACAACATTTTACCTTTCACTATCAAAAACAGTGTTTATCGTTTGGCTACTAGTGGAAGTGTGTAGTTGAGGGGACGAGCTCGTTATTGTTGCGCGAACGTGTTGAAGAAAGGTTTTACGTAAGGTGCGGCAGGCAGCTCCAGTTCAATGAGCTGTTGACAAAACTGTGCCCAGTTCTGCAGAAGCCTATCTTTAACTCGATAGAGACAAGAGTTGCCATTTGTGACACGTTTCTACTCCGGTTTTGCAAGCTTATCTCACCGTAGAGGTCTGGCGAGTGAGCGCATCAAACGTTTTTTTAAAAAGATTTTTTGAAACGTCAAAATGCTTGTTAGTCACAGTGGCTATAGGGGCTTGACTGGAATGGAAAATAATAATTCTGTAGCCTAATGGATACAATTGGTGTTGTCCTGTGGGTTTTCAAAAAAAAAGCATGCCAGATATTCCCAACTTTACAGACAAAATAATAAACCACGTGCATAGTGGCCTGTTTTCACTTTTACAATGATGAACTGAAGTAGGAATATTTTAAATGTTGACAACTGAATGAATAAGAGCAATACATGGGGATTCCCACAACACTGAAATGTCACTCTGCTACTGGTTTGCTGTGTCCAATGTTAGCATCATCTGACCTAAGTAATGACCCCTCAGTTGCCTGGCTCTGCAACTTGTGTCTCTCATTAGGGCCAGAGAAAAGAAACATTGTCTGATGCCAGACAGAAGCCCATGCAGTGAGCTGTAAAGAACATGTGACTCTACCATAGCACATTGCCAGTGCTCTCTGTAAAGGCAAGAAAATATGCAAAGCTGGACTATGGGGAAATAAGTGTGCCACCATTTTGAAAGGAATGACTTAACACAAACAGCAGTGAATTTACTTCTTCTATCTCTTGCTCTCCATTGCAATTTAAAGATGGGTGGCACAAGGACAGCATAATTACATTTAGAACAGGCTGTGTGTAGGCCACCAGAACATACACAGTTAGCTTAGTGAGCCATAAAATGACAGATGTTGGAGGAATTCAACAGATTGAAGAGATTTCTGAAGGTGAAGGTTGTATGGAAAATTAACCACAACAGATAAGAGAATGTACTAAGGAAAACATCATAGTCAATGTATCTCAGTGAGTTCAGTCTTTCAACTCTGAAACTCTGTCTGGCTTTCCATAGCCCTGGAATGGATCCCCTTGAAATTGAGCACTGTTTCAGAGAGATAGCACGGATCAATTGGTTATGGTGATTATTTCGAAGATGCTCAGACACAGTTGTTTGGGTTATCTTAAAATCAAGTTGAAAGAAGTACCCCACATTTCCTTCCCAAACACAGAATACAATTAAAAAATGTCTCCCTTCCCTTCAAAGAATAATCACAGCAATGAATGATGTATTCTCTGTCAACCTGCCAAAGGCTTAGCCTACTATTGAACCAATAGGCCTACTTTCAATTAGGCCATTCATGATTAACCTATTAAACCTAAAATACATTCTTCCAAGCAATACAGTGTACTCAGAATCACTAGTTCAACTCTAGCCTGACCACGCCACGAGTCTGGTTTTAACCAAACTAATATAAGTATGATCACCAACTCTCAAATAGTACTGTGCCCTTGTACGCTTGCGCAGGCGGCACCGTCTGACGTATGAGCCTAGCATCTCCCGGAAGTGCTGTGAAATGGTGGCCTACCATTGGTTACTACTGCTACTTCAACAAAGGCACGCCTGCACTTTTTGCGATCCTGATTGGATTATGTTCCCGTCGGTCAAACTTCTTGTAGCAAAAGGGGCGGGAAGTTTGGTTGAGGGGTTGTGGGTTTTCTCTAGCGGCTGCAGTCTGGACATTGTTATCGCCTTTTTCGTATAGAGTCATTGACATTGTGGGCGTCGGAGTATCACAGAATCGCTTTAGTTTGATGCGCTAACGGTAATGTAGCATCTTGGTTAGCTTGCTAGCACTAGTACAGCTAGCAAGATCAGCACTACTGGCTAATTTGTTAGCTAGCTGAAAAGCTACACTGGCTACCCAGCTTGATTTCTCTTTCTGTAGAGTTACTAACATTTGTGTGCCTTACAAAAACCACTGCACTGTACGATTGGTCTACAAAACAGTCTAGGCTAATATTCACGATCATTTTCTATGAATGTAACTTTAAGCGGCTTGTCAGCTTACTTTAACATTAAGACTGGTTGAAAATCTCTTAATGAGCTTGTTCAGTTTCAGTGCAGTTAGCTTTTCCCCACAGCTAAGGATGCTAGCCTAGCTAGTTAAGTGGCCTGCTAGCCAAGTTGTGCATGGACTATTCATTCCATTTAGAAGTAGCTTCTAGCTAGTCAACTTGCTTACTGGACGCTAGCCTTTGCACATATACTAGCGTCTGGTATTCACGTCGGCTTTATTTTTGACTAGTGTGTTGATGCAAAAGTAGTCGTAACTAAATTGAATAAGAACCTGACATTGAATGGTCTAAATTACTTTGAAGACTCATAGGCTTGTCATTAGTTATCCTGCTACCCAAACATCTAGGCCTATCCACTTATTTAACGATGAATATAGAGCCATTTGTTTTATCATTGGCAAAAGGGATATGTTAAGCTGGGACATTTCAAGCAAGTACAAGGTAGCAAGAAAGATACTCTAACTCCTACTTTTCTGTACGCTGTGTAGGCATGAGCTACAGATGTAAATCTGTCACGAAATTTGTGGCACATAGAACTTATCTAGCAACGATGTAGCTCGCTACGGTAGTTCGAAACTCAATCGGGAACGTTGCAGTCGTAACGTTATCTAAAAATATCAACTCCATAAAGAAACAAAATAGATGAATGATCAAGAAATTATGTCCCAAGAGAAGATGGAACTGGACCTCGAAATACCATCGTCCCTTGTCCAAAGCGACGGACATTTGAGGCGATCCAACAGTGCTCCTATGATAAACGGACTAAGGTTTGATATCTTTTTTTATGGCACGTTTTATGAGTTGTACATGCTTTACATTTTACTTATTGTTAAGCTTGTGTAAGCCCATATAAGAATATATTTGGGTATTATCTGCTTGTCTTTGTGTAAAGTGTGAAGCCTGAATATATAACCTGAGAAACTAATGTGTCGTGTTTGTTGTGCTGCCTTGTTTTTCAGTGATAGCTCACAGGTGTTTCAGAGAGAGAATCTGCGGAGTAGGAGAAATAGCACCACTGTTGTCAACCGCCCTAATGTGGTACTGGATTATAATGATTCCATCATTCCTTCAAAGTTTCTTTTTCCTTTTTTTTTATTTATTATTATTAAGTGTGCTCTGTTGGTATTCTCTCAACCTGCTTTTGCCTTACAGATTCCCTCCTCGCCCATCCGGGTTCCTAGCACCAGACTCTATCAGATTAAACAGGTACACAAGAACTTCTGCCTCAGCATTAGCAATAAGAAAATATAGACCTTCAGAGTGGACTACCATTTGATATGTCAGTTATGCATCGCACTAACACAGTGTACGTAGTGTATTTCTGTTTGATATATGAGCTGGATAATCAGCTATTTATGCATGGCAGAAGATGACCTCCTTTCCTCATGGGGAGTGTGGGTTATTGAGAACCAAGCTAAAATCAGACTGTGGAGTGTTGCAAGCATGCTTTCTATGAGAGAAGATTGCTTGGTAGTAGCATGCTACAGCTCCACATTTCGTGCTCACTGACACTAGAGATGTGAATATATCTGTAAATTCATCAGTATTCTAAATTCTGGACAGCAGCTGGTTAAACATCTTCTAGAGGTTTCTGTTTAATTACTGTTTGCTTAGATGCTTTTTAAGATGTGAGGTAGCACCATTAACTATATGTAACATGTAACTAGAACTTTATCCACATGATTTGTAATACAAATGGTCCCACAGGAGGAAGGAGTTGATGTAATGAACAGAGAAACTGCACATGAACGGTAAGCAAAGAGGTGTTTGGCTTGTTGTAGTGTTCGTGTTGCCAATGTAATTAACCTTCCTTTTGTTTGTCATTATGAAATACAATTTCTGTCTGTGGCTCATATCCATATGGATATATTTAACCATACCCAGCTGTTGGTAGTTTTAATTTACAAGTGTAAAAGTGTTAATTTTGTATTTGTTTGTTTGAAGTCTTCATTTACCCTCTCTTTTTTTGTTCTCTAAAGGGAAGTCCAGACAGCTATGCAGATGAGCCAGTCTTGGGAGGAAAGCCTGAGCCTGGTAAGCATATCATGGTTGGATGCATGATTACTCCATTGTGAAGCCACCTATGCAACAGTGTTGAGGAAGGCCTGGCCGCATTGCTCTGCATAATAAAAAATGCCTATGTACAAAATGATACCAAATGGCTGCTTTTCCATGGTACACTGGTCTGTCATATCTGCATGCTATGGTGAGCTAAAAACCTCATGATCCCTTGCCTTGCGCAGTGGCGGTGGGCATCATATAGCATGCTACAGAGTCATGGAGTTAACAGGGCCACCAGTCTCTCAAGAACAGGCTGTATTGGTAGTATAAAACTCCTACATTTATGTCCGGGCTTCTGATTGTTATGACATGGAATGCAATAAGGAACCTGTTACATGAATGGAACATGAATTGATGCATCTTTATCTGATAACTCCTCTCCCTTTACAGAGTGACAATGACTTAGAGAAGTCCTCGTCCTCATCGCCAAAGCGGATTGACTTTGTGCCAGTGTCGCCTGCTCCATCCCCTACTCGAGGGATGCTGAAGAAGGTTGGTTCACTACACTGAGCATTTTTAAATGGAAAATGCTTACCCATTGCGTATGTCTGTCAAATCTCTCACTCTCTTCTCTTCTGCCCATAGCAATGTTTCTCCCCTTCCCTTCAAATCCTGGTGAGCAGCAATGGCTTGACCCCCAGCCCCATCCCAAGCCCAACAAGGCGGCTGCAGACTGTGTAAGTTAGACTGGACTCTCACACTGTAGTATTATGTTTAAGTGAGGACAAGAGGCCTAGATCTGGTCACTATCAAGTGTGATGGGAGTTTCCTGGTCAGTCGTGGGTCTCATTATTTAGGTCAGATGTAATCTAAATAAGCAGAGTGCATCTGCAGTGTCCACCTGGCCCTTTAAAAGGCATTCACTCTCTCTCCATCTCACTCACTTTGTATTTGATTTGTTGACAGTGTTGACACTGACAACTGTCAACTGTGGCAAACTATTTATTTTGCTAGTTCTAGCGGAAGCCACCAAACGGTAGCCAAGTCATTGCTAAAGACACATTGAGTTATGTTTCTTTTCTCGTATAATAAGCGGGATAATGTATAGAATGCCGGTCATTATCGGAAAATGATTCCCTTCAGGACGAATCAAAACCCCTCCGCTGCACGTCAGGGTTCTGTTCATCCTGTCGGGAATTATTTTCCGATAATGACCGGCGTTCTATACATTATCCCTTACGTAGCTTGAGCTTTTTACATTTTCCATACATTTCACCTGGAAGCCAGATATCCCTTACTTATTGTGAGTAGTGTAGCTAGCTCTCTATCAATTAGATTGGCCTCTATTACTGTCTATTGTGTCTGCACTTGGCCTTTACTCTGCCTCTCTCTCACTCACTTTGTATTTGATTTGATGTTGCTACATACTGTATGACATACATAGCTAGCTATTTTTCTACTAGATTAGCCTCCATAACTTGCTGCATAATGATACATGAACTGGACATAGGATACTTTAGAAGTGTCCCTGAAATCATTTCCATAGTGCTAAATTCCATGTGGTTGGTGAACGACAAGTTTGCTTCGATAAACGAGTCTTCCTAATGATAAATGTTAATGGCAACAATGTAAACAGCTGGTAATGTTAAGAGTTTGTGTGTTTGTAGCCGTAGAAGCCAAAGTCCCATCAACTGCATACGGCCCAGCATCCTCGGTCCACTCAAGCGCAAAGGTGAGTCTGCCTGGCCTTCTCTATCTGTCATGTGTAGAAGATATTAGATGCTAGGCAGTATCAAGCTGTGCAACTGTAACTGATGGAATGTTTTCAGTCGGTTTGTTTGTTTACATGTTTATGTTGAGGTGGCTCCTACATGGATTTGTGTTTGAGGTTTACTAACTGCTCACTGGCTGTCTTTCCAGGGGAGATGGAAACGGAGAGCCCACCCAAAAGGCTCTTCCAGGGGACCACTACCATGTTGTCCACAGAAGTGTCACATCTGCCAGAACTGGGCTCTTGGTAAGTGTCTCCTACCGTAATGCTGACTGCACCCTCCAAGTCCTTTATGTAAAGTTTCCAAAAACGACATCTTGCCCTTTAAAGTGGAAAAGAGTACATTTTTCTATGTGTTTCTTGGACGTAACATTGACCAGTATCGTTTAAAGAAGTGTGTAATGGAAAGGGTTCACCATATTGGGAAAATCCAGAGTCTGCAGTACATGTTGTTTGGAGCCACAGTGTACATAGTAAACAGAAAATCTAAGGCCATATCTGCCCAGAACACACCATATTTGGTTAAATATCAGCCATTTTGTAGTTCCATGTGCCAGCTTCACTCAGTACTGGGTGTTCATATTTTTTACAGTCATTGGTGGTATGGTAGATGAATGCATGGTGTAGTAGGGAGCTGACCTAGCTCACCTGGTAGAGCATCACACTGTTGTCCACAGGTTCAAGGGTTCGATTCCCAGGTGTGTTGACACCCTTAATGTGTAGCAATCATCCAGTGGCCATGTTGGTCATACTGAAGCATCCACATCTGTGTCTGCATGTGCAGTTGGTTTACCACTGCAAACTCTCCCTCTCTCCACACAATGAGATGAAGGGGTAAAAAAGCATGCTATAAAAACCTGGAGTTAACAGGGCCACCAGCCTCTCAAGAACAGGCTGTGTTGGTAGTATAATACTCCTACATTTCTTATTGAGTTTCTATAAATGTTTTCTGTGTAATTCTGACCCATTTCATAATACCATACCTACTATTATTCCTCTGGTTTAATAGAGAAGTTAATGTTCTCATTAAGTGTGTTGTGGCTTTATATCAGTTTTGACACTGCATCTTCTCATGGGAACTAGGTCATATGGGCTATTGGGTTAAGCATTGGGTTCACCATGATGCAGTGCATTGGTCTTGTATCTTTGAGATATCTTACCATATCGTCAACATTATGGATGTAGCAGAGGATGTTTTTGTAAAAATAATAGTGCAGTACAAATATAAAAGTATGAAATGTATTAATTAAGGCCATTCTGAATGCAAGGTGCCAAATTGAAACGAGTGATAACGGTCCCATATTTAAGGACGTTTCAGATTGCCACACATGCAAAGCATCAACTATAGACGAGTGGCAGACCGTGTGATGTCACTTATAGGCGACGAGTAATTGTTTTGGAGTCATATGTTGCTTCATCTGAAATTTGCATAATTCCACAGAATAGTTGGTCTTCTCGATCATCAAGTTATTGCATGTAATTGGGCTACATGTTTTCTACAGGATTTGCATGTTTGAACGGGCACTGCACTAGTGTAGTTAAAATCTGCATCTGTATCGGTAGTGTGAAGATGATGGTAGACATGATGAGCGGTTTTAGAAT
The DNA here is from genome assembly GCF_963854185.1 of Sardina pilchardus. Taxonomy (NCBI): domain Eukaryota; kingdom Metazoa; phylum Chordata; class Actinopteri; order Clupeiformes; family Clupeidae; genus Sardina; species Sardina pilchardus. Next base: position 27,303,978 of record NC_085014.1, read on the forward strand.
AGTCATAGGCCCTGCAAAGAAATGCTCCACCACAACACAAAAAAAGATTTTAGGGACGTTGTGTTATCGCCAACAGCTCTTCTTACCTATTTTAAAATTATTGTAGCCTACAGCTTCCTCGAGTTTATTGCACACGTCTTACAGACATCTAATTTGTCATTGACTGACACCAGTCTTTACAACTGCCGAAGACGCATCAGCCACATTTTACATTTGCTCAAATGTACTCTAGTTCATTCAGTTGATTGTTTTCCTCTGCCTTATTGATATTTTAACACTTCACGTCAATCCTATACTTTATCATTTTGAAGGGACAGGCCTACTGTGCCTATTGATTAGAGAGCTTGTGGAGTGTGTGGATGTTTGGTGCTGAGTGCTGTGGTCTCTCCGGCAGCAGCCTGGACCTGCTCGACGGCAGCCTCAGCAGCGTGGGCTCGTCCTCCGGCTCCCCGGCCAAGATGGAAGGTGTGTCCCCCTCCCCCAGCGGCTCGCCTTTCACGCCCCTGCAGGACCGCTCCCCCAAGTGAACCGGCAACATCGACAGACGGCAGAGGTGGGGTGCTGCTGGACAGCAGGAGAGGTTTGATGGACCCCCCCCCCTCCCTCCCTCCGTTCCCCCCGAACATCGCCTCCTCATCGCCCTGTCTCTGAGCACCAGTACTCTCGGGGTTTGTGTTTGATTGCTCATCCCTCCCACCCCATAGATCCTCACGATGGTGGAAATGGAGGTCTGGTCCGTGGTGGGAAACCGGTTGGGTTTTTCTGTATATGAAAAGAACAAAGGCAAGACCCTACCAGGGGAAGGGCTCGTGTTGGGACACAGCAGCTAGGTCTGCGTGTGTGAGATGGCACATGGACGCTAACCTCGCACCAGCTGCTATAAAATATGGATGTAAAAATCGGTGCGAAGGCTTATCCCAGAGTGTTGAGGGTCATCCACCTCCGCATCGCTTCATTACAGTGATTCCTACATGTCCAGAAGAGGGGATGTGGGAGGAAACATGTAGAGAGTTCGGATACATGATCTTTCTGCTAAATTGAGTCCTCTTGGTGTGTACATTATTATTATTTTTTATGTCTTGGAAAAAGAGTGATTGTAAGAACCCCTGTGGCGATTAAAAATCCAGGTCTGTCTTTGGACATGCACAAATCGCCTACATTGTGTTGCTTAAAAAGAAAAACAAAAAAGATTTAACTTATTTTTTTTGTTGCTACTTTTGTGTTTTGGTTTGGTTTTGTAAGTAATGTGTAAATATGATGAATATCTATTATTCTAATTAGTTTGTTATTATCCACCCTGACTGAGGCCGAGCCCAGTGCTTGGCTGGCTTGGTGAAGAGACAATTGTTCTCTGGTGGAGCTGTTTAGCACCTCAATGCGACTGTGCTTCCAGGGGAGCCCAGATGGGCGAGTGTTTGTGTTTTCTCCACCTAAAGCTTTGAGCATTGAAGAACAGCTCCTCTCTTGATATTGAGATGTGGGTGGGGAGCGAGACAACAGATGTGTGTGTGTGTGTGAGGTGGGGGAGATCCATGTTCTCACTCTGCTTGCCTGGCACTTAAGTTTGTCCTCCCTCTAGACAACTGTATTCCCCAGCATAGTGATTCGGATGTAGTCACACACCACCAGTTGCATTGCGCAAACCTCCATAAAGAATGTTGTTAAACAATGTTGTGTATGTATGTAATGTGTGTGTGTGTGTGTGTGTGTGTGTGTGTGTTTGGGGGCAAAGGGGGTACCACTAATTTCAGGATGACAACACTACAGAGGGCTTAGGTGTCACCAATGGTAGTGTGACATTCAACACTCCAGCATAGCCAGAGTTTCAAGCTCAACAAGCAGTCAGGAAGAACAAATCGACTGATAACCGTATTAAGTCCCCCCGTCCCCCAATCCTCTCTCTCTCTCTCTCTCTCTCTCTCTCTCTCTCTCTCTCTCTCTCTCTCTCTCTCTCTCTCTCTCTCTCTCTCTCTCTCTCTCTCTCTCTCTCTCTCTCTCTCTCTCTCTCTCTCTCTCTCTCTCTCTCTCTCTCCCTCCCTCTCCTGGAAGACTTGTTTGCTGTGTACAGACTATGTGGTGAGATGCAGTTTCAAACACTTATCTGATTGCTTAAAAACAGAATAGGAGTGTGCTGTCAACCCAAATGGCCATTCCTTTACTTTTTAAAAAAAAAATGGCAGGCCACTCTGTACAACATGAAGAGACTCAAAGAGTTTATATGCTACTGCTGTCATGACAAGCACAGCTTTAATATTTGATGTCGGTGCAGTTAAGAGCCGTTAACACATTCGGGCCCATCAGGTTCTAATGAACAAGGTGTTGAGACTGACCTAAGCGTTCAATTAGCCCCCCTGTGCTGACAGAGCTGTAGGTTTGCTTCTGTGGGGGGAAATGGGGTCATCTACTGATTCATGAAAAACTGTGTGCCATTCAAGAGGCCTGTATATAAGGGTATACATATATAGAGAGATATATGAGTTGTACAGCTGTAATTGTGAAAGTTGTATGATTATTCTTTTGGGTTGTAGTTATTTTAGTTATTGCCTAGTTTTTTAAAGATGGTTTTATAAATCAGTCTTGTTGGACTTTGTTTTTCCTTTTCAAACATGTTGAAGCATGGTATGATGTATCATAAAGTCTTTATGTGCAAGGAAGTGATTGTAAAACCCTATTTTACTGAAGTGAATTCAATTGAGTGGATTTTTTTTCTTCTGTAACATGCTAAACCAACAAGAGCATTGACGCTTCAGTTTAATGGTAAACAAAAAGGAGAAGAAAAAGAAGAAAGGGACTACAGGTCATCAGCCTTGTTGTCGCGGTTGTTGACCGCTATTCTTGTAATTTCCAGTATTTTTTTTTTCTGTTTTTTTTTGTTTTGTTTTGTCCTGTGGAGTCATTCATTTATTATTTAATTGTCAAACATTGAAACTGTCCTCATGCCTCGAGCGTAACACACTGTGACTTCAAATGTGTGCGTCTCAGCGTGTGTGTGTGTGTTTCTGGTGTCAAGTTGCAGAGTGGAAGGGGAGTTGTGATTGGATTTCACACTCTCTGTACTCTCATGTCCCCAAAGGACAAATGCTCATCCAGGGCGTCCAACATAGTAGCGATGCTCACATGGCAAAATAAATTATTTGTCAACCACTTTCAGCTTGTGAATTGTGCTTATTTCTTAAACATTCTCACTTTACACACAGTGTGAAATGTCACCTTTTTGTACTTTTTAACATACTGGACACCCTTTAAGCACTAAGGGGATACCCAATTAATCTAAAATTCATTCTTCTGCCCTTGACAACAGCATTGGTGCAGTCCCAGGCATTGCTGGCAGGCACCCCTAACGTCAGAATTAAATTCTGAATTGTAGATCAGCATAGCATCAAAATAAGTTTGGTTGGATACGATAATTATTTTCGGTGGCGACAAACCACATCTTACTTAACCACTTTTTGGATTTTGATTATTTCCACAATTTTAGTTTCAACAGGGGGCACAGGGTTTCCTAAAGGATAAAAACCCTGATATAGCACTTAATATAGCAAGCCATGAGGCCACTGCTGGGTGACCCCCGTAGAATTTTAATTCACGCAGTTCTAAATGGCCGCACATTCCCTCTAGACAGCGGTGTGAGCATTGAACTGCACTTAATACATTTCCTTTTTTCATGGATATCCATTCCCCCCCCCCCCCCCCCCTTTTTGACAACAGGAAGCATAAGAGGGCATTTTTCTTGTGTAAAAAGAAGTTCTCAACGCATTTTGGCTCTGTAATTTAGTAAGTCATGATGACATTTTGTTTCCCCTGTTAAGCTCAAAAACTACGTTTCTTGAGAGGATTACTTAGTAGCGGGCCATTGGAAATCCTTACTCAGGTCAGAAAGGCATCCTGCTCTGGGCACATCATGGAGAGAATCTTAATATTTCTCACTGGCACTTTTGAAACATTGAAGCACTTCCTCTCAGGGATCTGGCTGCTTCCCGACCCCTTTCCCCCCCCCATCCTTGTGAAGGGCAACTAACGAACTCAAAACACTTTTGGTGAATGCAACATTCCAACTTATGCATATTGACACATCTTTTAGAAAGCTTTACTTTATTTGTATGGAAGAACTATTTAGTTGTTTTCTTCTTAAATACAGATGTAGCAAGTGACAAGTGATTGAGTAAAGAGTGCAAAGCATGGCCTGTGTAAATAGGGCCAAGTACAAGCGTCTGGCCCGGTGAGTGACTACTAGGGCATCTCACCTGGCACAGTTGTCCAAGATTATGCAAGGCCTATTAAACTACACAAAACACACAAGAATATGGAGTAAAACAAACATGTTTAATTTAATGTATCCCATCCCATCGCCCGCCCTCTCATGATTACACACAAAGCACCAGTGCCCAACCCCTTGGCCAGGCCTGTACTCCAGGCTCAGTCAGTACTTGTGTCTGGACAACACACACCCACACGAAGAAGTTCCCTCCCACGGCCTCAGCGTTTGTGGTTTGTACAGTATGAGTTGGTGTTTGTCGTTTATGTATTTGTAAGCAGTTAAAATGGCGGAGGGGAGTCCCTCATTGTCCCCTGCACCCCGTTTTTGCCCGCATTCTCTGTATGTATGTGTGTGTGTGTGTGTGTGTGTGTGTGAGTGAGTGTGGACACACTCTCACACACATTTTCCCCATTCAGTTCTTCTTTACACCTCTCTTGATTGAGGGTCACATTTTTGCATTGCTTCATGTCCGCAGGATGACCATTGTAAGAAGACCTGCAAAATACAATGAATACAAATAAACAGATTAGGCATCTCTTAGTTTTATGCAAGGAACACCCAATATACAAGGGACACATCCACCATCACAGCATGCCTTATCCACACGTTTTGAATGGAAAAGAATGGATATTCTTTAATAAATAAATACCGCGCATACTTTAAACATAAAAGTTTCTCTAGCAACACAAATACCCTGAAGGGTCACCATCTCAGTTCTCCTTCAGATGCCATGAGAGTGGTGACTGGGTGGATTGTGTTCTGTTTATTAGGGTTGAATTGACATATCGGCCCAATATCGGTATTAGATTTTTGGACTAGTGTTGGCTATGGACAAATAACATGACATTTTGCCGATGGCAGTGGCTGGCGTTTACAAATTATGTTCATTAGCTCTACACTAGCTCTAAATGCTACAGTATGTTATAAATTGACTGGCACATTAAGAGATAGTGTTATTAATAAAGTAACAAATAAAAAACAACAACAAACAAACAAATATTACTATCAACATAACCAGAATTTCACAACAGGTGTACCCCTATGTGTACCAAATTATCATTCTGAGTAATACATCTATTCAAGAGCTGAGCAAAATAGCAATGGGAAATGAAATAAAATATGGAGAATCTGTCCTGATATATTGATTGTTACAATACAGTTTGCTGAGGGTAACAATGTGTATGACAAATAACCTGTAATCTACCTGCTGTGTTTCACATTTATCTAACAACGCTCTGCATTTATATAACGTTTCTCAAGGCACCCAAAGCGCTTTACAGTGAAGAGGGAACTTCACCAACCACCACCAATGTGTAACACCCAACTGGTAGATGCACCACAGCCATTATGCGTCAGCACACTCTGTGCACACCACACATCAGCTTGAGGTGAAGAGTGAGGGAACGAATGAACGAGCCAATTACACTAGGGAATTATTAGGGGGCCAGATTGGGAATTTAGCCAGGATACCAGGGAACTTCCTACTCTGTGATAAGTGCCACTGGGATTTGACTACCATACTACCATATTATCATATAATATTGCACTGCGATCTCCTCTTCTGTATAACAAAAAATAATCTGAGGTCAGTGTCAGCCAAGGCTTTGAACCGGTTCATTGAAACAAAAACGAAAACTAGAAACAATTGATAGATTGCTAGGAACAAAAACAAAACCAGAAACTTTTGCTATGCTCTGGAACAGCAATGTGTATTTAATTGAAATAATGGCAACCGTTTAATGACGCTATTTATTTTATTTTTTTTATCATTACAATGACACAAATATTTTCTGCTTAATAACTGGTACAGAGTTTGCACAAAAAACTTTCTGACTGCAAGCAGTGAACTGCCACTATAAAGTTAACCTGAAAGTAAAATGTTGAATGTTGAAAATCGCTAGCTGGCTTCAAGCTCTATTAAGCTATTGTAGGCCGTTTAGTAGACTAAAACATTTTTGTTGTTGTTTTACAACGTCTTCATTCATGTATACAGGAAAAAAACCCTAAATGTATATACGATTATGAGTTTAAACAAGGACAGCTTGGATACTCCAATGAATAGAGTAAAATATCTAGGCCTATCAATAGGCTAAACATTTTATGCCATCCGAATATTGTCGTACCACATAGCCCTACGTGTAACGTTATTAACTGTTATTAATTTGGTTCTAACCGGTTCGGGAATAGTAATTCTAAGGTTGAACGCAAATCCAGAGACGTTAAAATACTGATTCTGCTCGGAACGAACCGGATGAAAAAAATCTGGTTTGAAGCCCTGGAGTCAGCAGTGTAAATCATCTTGTAGACCATTTGTCAGTGAAATTGAACAGCCTTCAGTTCAGTTTTACTTTGAGGAATATGTGCTTTGTGGTATTTAAAAATAACCTTGAGGCTAACATTGTCTAGAACTGATAGTGAAGTAGAAGTGAAAGGGTCAATTCATAGACTTGTGTTGCATATCATATGTATTCTTCATTACGTACCTAGAACGTAAGCAGCTACAAGTTTCTTGTTAACACTTAAGTGGAGGTAGACAGGCACTGTGGATTCCTGCTCGCCCAGTGTGGGCAGCATGAGGGCGGCCATACACACCAGCCCCAGCAGCACTGTCAGGAGGCTTGGGCCGCCCGATACAGCACGGCTCTCTGTCCAAAACACACACACACACACACACACACACACACACACACACACACGTCACTCAGGCTGACCACTTGTAATATATATATTTTTTTAAATTGCAACTAACAAACAACAGCTAACTGATGACAGCATGTATTTCAGGATGGTATTTCATCATCAAGAGCCAATTGGGTAATTCTGACACGAGTCTTGGTAAGTTATCTATGCTGTTTTGGACAGGCCTGCATAGATCCTTTCCAAATGTTGCTTCACTCCATATTGAGCCATTAGTTTAGTGCGTTTTCAAAGAGTTGGTATCCATTTGAAGTAAATTATTCAGTACAAATTTATCTTCCAGACAACAACCAGACCAAAACTGATTAGGCTGTGTGAATCGCAAGCAGTTAGCTACTGAATGCTATTGTTACTTAAATGTTTTCATCATATAGTCAACTAAAATCTTCAATACGTGAAAATGAAAACGCCTAACATTAGTGTCATTCTGAGCTATGAAAACATAACATTGCTTACCAGCTCATTCTTAGCATTCTGTAAATTATAAATGTTTTTCTTCAGATTTGTGTATTCATATCAGAACCAGAAACTATGAAGCAAAGAAGTGCGCCTTTGGGACAGAAAATATGAAGGGACCAGAACACTGTTTTTTTTTTAATGCCTTCTGATTGTCACAGATGATTTTTTTTATATATTGAAAAGAGACTCTTTCAGCATGAAATGAATAAAAAGTAAAGTAAAAAACATTACAACATAAATGTAGGGTTGTTAGTGTCTCTAATGATAAGCAAAATGTTTTGCTCACAATGTGAGCAGCCATTTTATTATTATGAACTGTTTTACTGTGATATCTGCTGCCATCTAGTGTCGGCAGAGTAGTACTACAACATTACAATTATTTTCCCCCCTCCCTTCAACTTTACCGGTCTCTCGAGCTGCTCTGTAGTTAGTTGCCGTGCCTCTAAGTCTCCACAACCCAGCCACTGGGTTACCTGTCTGGAATGCAGTCTGCTCAAAGAACACGCTGTCAGCCAGTTGCTCCTTCATGCGCCGCTCCTCCTCCTGCGGCCGGGGGTTTGGGGCCTCCTGCGCCGAGGAGGGCAGCAGCGTGGCCATCACCTCCTTTTTGCCAAGAGCCTTCCTCTGGCTCTGCTCCGACACCTGCAGCCGGAACTTGTCGATCACCCCATAGTGGCAGGCACGCACGTCTCTGTGTCGGATCACGCTGAATAGAGACAAACAGGGCCCGGGATGTGGTGTTGTTAGATGTGAACTACACAGCATGTAGCGAGGACTCTCACATCAGAAAACAACAACACTTACATGTCAACGCAGCATTGTGGTTTGACGGCCCCTGTGGCATCCACCACCGCATATTTGTTTGGCGCTGTGCACAGTACTGACAAAACAACATTCCACGGTTAACCAAAGCTGCACTACTCTGTATTTACCATAGAATATATCTATACAGTGAGTCATTTCCCCCTTACTCCTTATCTCAGCATACTTTGGGAAGCTTGGTTAAATTGACGGGACTGGTATGTCACTCTCTGGCTTCTGGATTCAACTCACCTTTGAACTTAAGGGCAAATTCGTAAGGGTTGTAGAGGGTGAGCACCTGCTTGTGGGAGGCTTGCTCATCAGCATAGAAGAACAGCTCAGTGGGGAACACAAACACGGGAAGGCTTCCTTCCACGAGGTCAGGCTGCCGGCTCTGCTGCTGCATTGACTCGGAGCTGAGCTCTCCTTCCTCCGGGTGTCCTGCCCGTTCTGGGAATCCCCACCTGGGCGGTTGTCTGTTTCTAAGCTCTGAAGGTGCAGAAACCTCCCCTTCAGATGCAGCTAGCTTTACCCTTTCAGCTCCTTAAAACCATGTCTTGCACCCTGAGAGACAAAACAAGACAATAACAGAACATCAAACACTTTCAATGATAAAAGGACAAAAACAAGAGTGGCACTTTTATGACATTAAAGGTTTTAAATGTGTTAATGTTTGAAAGGTTTGCACCAACACTGATACTAGGAAAACAAACTGCACCCAGTAAACAGGTGCGCAGCACGACAGTTACAAGTAAGACACTTCCTGCCCCAATTCGGAACTCTGGCAGCATAGCTGTAAAACGACCATCACAATACAACTGTTCAGAAAGAGTAGATTGTAGATGACAAAATTAACAGTCGTTGACTTTATGTCTTCTCAGGAAAACAACTTTTGAAGGCTCCACGTGGCTGATCACGTGAGCTTGTTTACTGAAGAAAGCATTTGTCCTCATGTTAATTAATGCTTAATCGAAACAAATAATTGACTGATACTGTGTATCTTCGGATGGGACATTTCGTTATATGATTTAATATTTGATCAATTCTAGCGTTTCCTATTTGGACAACCACTTTTTTTCCGAGTATTCAACCCACCCCGATTAATGGTAGATCTGTGTAGCAGTCCATAGCCCCTTTGACCCGAATTGACTGCATGGAATCATTACTGTATAGCTAGCAGCTACTGGGTGGTTTCCTTTTGTTTACTCGGTAGAACTGCCTTTCTCGAGGATCTCCTAACCATTACACATAGGATGTATTCTATCATTCTATCTATGTATCACCTATTAACAGCAGTCCCTTTTCAAGACACTTATAGTTTGAGTTGAGACAACATATTACAGACATTTAAAAATATTGAGCTAGCAAAACAGCTGTGACGTTAACTATCGAACATAAGATGATACTGCTAACGTTAGCCTCCCAAACAGACGTGTCAGTAAGAGTAACATTAACGGCTAGTCATCGCAAATTTAGTAAAGGACTACATTGTCATTTACAAACGCTATTACTTATAAGATACATTGTGTGTTTTCTTGACAACAGTGCAAGTGGGTGTACATAAATGCAATCCCTGGTGGAAAGCATAATAGCTACCTGACTAGCTAACGTTATATGAAATGCACAACCGTTCAGAGAAATATCTCATGACAGGAATAGATCTCAGGAAATTGCCCATTAATGTGGCACCAATGTTTACTTTACCGTAATACTGTACTTGATTATTTCAACCAATGTGATGGAACTGTCATAACCTAAACAACTAGCGAATCTTGCTAATATAGCTAGCTACCGTTAGCTAATATTAGGTGTGCAGCAAGAGTAGAAATAAACATAGCCGATAGCTGACATGCTAACGAATGGACAAGCTTTTTAAACGTCTGTTAACTATTGTATGCTCAAAATGTAATGACATTATTGGGTCATATAATAACCTGGATAATAACGAGTGCGCCTTAAAGAGTGTTTACCTTAATCGTGTCTGTACCTCGTGTGAAACGGTCAGATATTGTGCAAATCCCACCCTGTTTTTCTGTTTTCTTTGTCAGTATGCTGCAGATTGCTTAGTGAATGCTGGGATAGTGGAGGGCTCAGGAATTCCGCCAGAGCAGTTCAATGACGTAACCAACGATCATACATTGATGTACAGACTGTACTCTTATATCTTAAACATTTTCCAAACAGAAATTTTAGAAATGCAGCTTATAGCGTTGTGGAAAGTATGCTTGCAGTACACATACCTCAACCCGAGTTTCCTTATTACACGTTGCAGAGGATGCTCCTTTTATAGCTACATGGTTTATTTGTCAGAATTTGATATGTAAACATAGCCTCCTAGTGACAGATCTGCTAGCTCTTAACTTTTCAAAGTTCTGTGTAATCAAAATTCTCCCAACTGACACCACTGCATTTTGCATGCAGTCAACACAAGTCATAAATGGTCAGATGCACTCATAATGCCTGTTGTCAACATGACAACGCACGTACTACACGTGTAGCCCACATAAAGTTTCTGACCTGTAATGAAAATAAGAGAGCACAAAGTGCATGTAAGTTTTGTTTTCTAGACAACAAAGAGGTAAGTCGTAAGGTAATCATTTGCAGGAAGCAATTGCCTCAATAAGTTGATAGTTTTCACTCGATGTGCTCCATATTCATCTTGAAGGCCATTGTCACTCCATGAGGTCCTTCGAGTAGGCTTGCTTTCTACTGCACACAGGTTGCTCATTGGGGGAGGGGTTATACGTTTTGTGACTAATATTTTAATTACAACAATTAAATGTATTTATGTGTATAACACCCTTTATGTTAACGTTCTTACCATAAGTGAGATATCCTCACATGTACACCGCGTGGTAATCCTGATGTCCTGTTAAAACATGTTTTTTCGTTCTCAAATAACGACATTTATGTGGGTATCAAACACGGACCGGCCACGCCGTCTCCCACTGTTAACGAATATTCTGTGTGTGAAGGGAATGTTTTCCGTTGCATAGATAATTCAAGGACCAGGGACGCTTGAATAGAAATCGAAAAGCGTGATAGAGAGCCATGATCCCGCAATGGTTTACCGTTTCGAGAACGTGCAGGCACGCATTCAGGCGGTTGAATTAACATGGCGCTTCAATGTGCTTTCGCTGAAGAGATAAACAAGAGAGACGGGGAAGGTTGAAGGGAAGGCTCAATTATTATAAAAATCGTACTGTGAACCAAGCACTCCCCACCCCCACCAAGACAGACGGGAACATGGGAGGAGGGGTGTCCTTTATAATCACACATTGGATCCATAGTGAAATACATCCAAATCATGCTCTAAACTTCTATATACAACGTTCATATACATGCAAAGAGGTCAACAGTGTGTATTTCAAACATTCTCTGACATTTATGAGCACATTTACTTATGTCCAGAACACACACACGAACAGACCTTCCACTCCGTGGATCTCCAATTCGCCAAGAACGGAGAAATGAACACTAGGCGGATGAGAAGCACTTCCCGACCTCATTGCATATTTATGCACAACAGGGAGTGGCCACTCTGACCAGGTTTAGCCAATACGATTGCAGCGGCGGCGCGAAGGCGTTTCGATCTGTTCGGAAGAGAAGTTCTCTAACAGCGCGAGCCTCAGCAGTGCTCAGTAAAGACAGATAGAGAGTCAGGCGGCTGCAAGGGGTGGCAGTACGACCCTCTTTTGGGGGGGTCTGATTATAACAAAAATATATACACACATATATGCATGCCCGGGCCGCTAGCTAGCTCATATGACGATCATAGGTCTTTTTAGTAAGCATATAGCTTAATATCTATACATTTAAAATGCCTATTTTACTTTTCCTGATAGACACGTCCGCCTCTATGAATCAGCGCACTTATTTGGGTACGACGTATCTGGACATTGCTAAAGGCGCGGTTGAGATCTTTATGAAGGTAAAGAATAATTTTACCCCGACTTTTTCAGCTTACTGTTGTACCTTGTTGAAGTTGAAGGTCCATATAATGGAATGAGTCGAAATTAATGTGTATTGTTTCGTTTTCTTTAACAGCTGCGTGCCCGAGACCCGGCTAGTAGAGGCGACAGGTACATGCTAGTTACATTTGATGATCCACCATACGGAGTTAAGGTAAATAAATACTGTTCAATTGTGTTTTAATGTGGTTAAATCTGATATATTTGTCTGACAATGAGGCTCTACTGTCCCTCTGGTTCGTAGCTGCGGGTTTGGGCGGCCTCCCGGTGGAGAAAACGGCTAATTTTTGTTAAAATACCCGCAGACCCGGAGCAGCGCAACCTCTGAACATGGCGGACATTTTGCTTTTGTGTTGGGAAAGCTCTCAGGCGCTGAGATGGAGGCGGAGAGATTTATTATCCGCTGTGACGTCTTGAGTGACGCTATGATGGGCTAACTCTGCCTGGATTGGACAAGTGTCCCGCACTCTTTTTCATACCGTCCTTTAGCATCCGCTCCGTGGCTGACCTCTGTGCATTCCCATTGGCCAGTATGGACAGGGCAAATTAAACGTGTTTGATTTGTCAAAGGCCATTACTGAATTTTGTTTAAGCAGTTAGTTTTTCCTCGCCCTGTGTGAACTCAAACTGCTGTCTTTCTTATGCATAAGTACCCTGATTAAATGTGAACTTCAACACCACCACAATCAGAGAACATGCACTTCTCCCTCCCATTGCCCCCTCCTCTCTCTCCAAGTTCTCATGAGTAGTCCTTAGGCTACATATGAATAGAATACCCACATTCTCTTTTGGAATGAGGGAACTACTATTAACATAATAAGCATGTTAATAAACTAAAGAACAGTGGAACTAGGGTATATGGCAGTGACTACTCACAGTCGACATACTGTGACTGATGCCATAATAGACACAGTAAAGGCCTGGGTCTTTAATCAACATTGTCTACTCTCTCATGTGGCAATCACATTTCAACATAGAGCGGTCACTGAGGTCCCAGCCTGATCTTGTGAGCGCACCCCTAATCTTTATGGTCTTTCAGTTGAACTTTCTGGGACACCCTAGGTGTCAGATGTCAGCACTGCTGAGGAGATTATTTAACAGTGTCAACATAAGTGATTTACTTAGTGGTAGTATGTCAGACTATGCTGACATGACCAAACAGAATTTAGATACAACAAAAATCACCTTGAATGAAAGACATTGTATTTGTTATTTGAAAACCCATAGTGTGAAAGCCCATTTCAGAACACAGACACAAACATATTCTAAAATAATCAGCGCACACTGGAACTTGTATATTGTAGGCTAAACCCAGATTGTATATTCAACATAGCCAACCAAATGAACCAAATCCATAGTATTTCAAATGTGATGTCCAGGATGATTTATGAGTTGACATGTGTTTACACACTGAACATGAGTATGTTTGAGGGCATTACAAGGCCACAAGGCATGGTTAAAGTTGTGGAAGCAAAGTGGTTTTGTGGCACATGCCATTGTAGCATGCCATTGCTGTGTATATGTATGTGCATGTTGTCTGCAGCTACATGTGCAATTGTATGCCGTCTTGTGGTTTGACATTGACACTGACTATGTGAGTGGCTTACTCCCGGGCAGTTCATTAGACTCGTCTTCCTGGCAGGTGTCCAGACACTCTCATGGGGGCTTTTTTCTACCCCTGTCTGCTTTGTGCCACCCACCCCCAACCCCCCTAAATCATCTTATCTCAGAACGACAGGGCATCACAAAGAACCCTGTTGCCAGACCATAATCATTTGTCCACCTGCTTTGTTGAGACAGGCAGAGGGGTGACAAGGCTTCATGCTTGGCATGTGACATGCCAGCCCTGTTCACTTAAGCAATTTGAATGAATGATTCCAAGAATGAAGATTGAGCATTTGTTTTCCACCCAAGCGTAGCTTGTTCCTTTACCTCACTTTGCATTTCACCCCCCCTCCCCGTAGCCCTTAGTCTCTTTCAAGCATCAGTGATAAGGCATCATGAACAGTTTTCTCTGGAGTAATATCTTTAGTGTGGGTCGCACATGTTCAGACCGGGGCAGAATCTGGGTGATTGTGATTCTGGTGTCTGTGCGAGAGTGGCTTGTTCACGCTTGTCAATTATTCATGAGCTTTTCAGCAGCTAATCAGAGAAGAGTTCCAGTGAGCCTCCAGTTCTGACAATGCCCTCCTTTCCTGTCTGTGTGCCTCACTTGTTGTCTCATTCCTGGACAAGTAGAACATTATTCTTAGCTCTGTGGTTGATGGGCTGTTTTTCCCCCCTTCCTGGCATGACGACATGCAGTTTGGCAGCCGACGCCGATGTTTGCAGAAGCAGTTCATCCACTTATGAATCGAGCAACACCCTTAAAGGCCAGAGAGCGCTCCTCTTTGGTTGCGTTGCTGAGACGGCACGTCGCTGGCTTTGTGCTAAGACGCTAATGAGAAAAACACTCAGCCTGTTACACCTAGAAAGAGAGGAGCTGATTTCTGTGAACGTTTGCAGAGGAAGCTTGGGTGGTGTTTGTGTTCCTTTGTCTCTGAGGCAAGAAGGTCACCCCTAAGCCTCCAAATATAGCCAAATTCTTTCAGAGTATAACTATGCAACAGGCAGTAAAACAACATGCAATTTTTAAAGCATGAAACATATCCTACAGCCGAATGTGCTAGGCCTACCGGGTAGGCTTGTAGACAGTGTTGTGTTGCTATCATTGCTCCATGTTTACCCTTCAGATAAGCTCCGTTCTTATCTCTGGCCTGGATCTTGTTTGTGTTACTGTTTGCAATGCTGACAGGTAACGTTAAGCTCTGTAAAGTTGGTGAGACCAAATCCAGCTTTCAGGCCCCGTCTTCCACTTTCTGCTCAGCTGTATGGCCATGGTGACTTGTGAGAGTTGGCTGGGGGGAAAAAAACGCCACTCCGTGTCTTCCTCCCAGCAGTCGCCATCCATGCGTGGAAAAGCCCAGGGAATGCTGGGAACCGCTGTAACATTTTGGGTCAGCGAGGTTCTCCCCGAGAGAGTTAGACAGAGTCCAGATGTGGAGGGGTCGGGGCCGCGATCCGTTCACAGCCCTGGCCATGTGATACGGGATCAGGGCCTCGGCTGGCTGGATGAGCAGTCACTCATTCCACTGTTGTGACAGCTCAACTCCCCACCCTGCCTTTATTTCACACACATGAAGGGAATACCACCCTGCATGGACTTGCCATGTTCTTTCTTTTTTTTTCCCTCTCTCTCTCTCTCTCTCTCTCTCTCTCTCTCGCTTGCCCTCTCCTCATTGACTTTCTGCGTTGTGCTGACGGTTGGGTGTCTTCCTTTTTTTCTTCTTCTTTGTCTTCCCCTATCGGCCTATCTCTGTGTCTTTCCTGTCCCTGTGCTGGCGCGCTCCCTTGTCTAGCGGCTGCAGAGCGGCGCTGTTGGGCACCGTGGCGGCGGGGCCTCTCTGCCTCCACGCGTGCAGCCTTCATCAGGGGAGCAAGTCCTTATCTGTCCAGTGACACAGAGCAGCGCATGGATGCCAGCGGCAGGCTGAGGTGGAGGAGAGGTGGCAGCGGGAAGCCATGCCCATGTTTGGGACTGCGCGCAGTTGGGTAGCACTCCCTAAACCGGTCCCGTCCCCGCCTCTGCCGGGGACTCATCCCTTAATCAGCCACTTAATAACACAATATGCTGCGCCCCACTCGCCGCAAGTGCTATGGGAAATGTGCCGGTAATGGTGGAGTGGCTTGTACGCTGAGCTGATTGAATCCCCTCATCTGTGGCTGTCCGCACACTAGTGTGCGCTCTCTCTTTGCCTTTCTGTGTCACTTTCCCTCTGCCTCCGTCTCCCTTTGTGCGCTGGAAGCCAGACAGCGTTGTGATAATAGAGGCTCTGATCGCTGTCGCACTCCCACAGATGCAATGAATTGTTAATGCCAAGGCAGAGCGAAAGCAGAGGGATGGGTGGGGAAAAATAGAATTACTCTCTGGTTTGAATTATTGAGGGTGAGCTAAGAGTCACACTTACACACTCGGCAGGCGTGCACTCTCTCTCTCTTTCTCACACACACACACACGCGCGCACACACACGCACAACATATGCGTGTGCTTGCATGCCGCCCTGGTGCTGTGGGTGATTCTCCGGCGGTTTAGGGTGTGCATGTGTTATCGCCTTGGGTTTCTCCCCCTTGCCTGTCAGAATGTGCGTTCTGTGAGTGTGCTGTGTGTGTGTGTGTGTGTGTGTGTTCTCGCCCCTGTCATCTCATCCTATATAGCAGATCTGTGGGAGGATCTAGCTTGTTAATTAGCCATTCCAGCGCTTTGAAGGAGCTGCTGTGCTGCCTGTGCATGCTTGTGTGCACTCTGTCATGTTCTCCCAGTATGTTAATGTGGAAGGGGGAGAGAGGGCGCAGCTTTTTGGCCAAAGTCTTTTTTTATTGAATGTGAGCTGGGCTAGAGTCTCTGTCTCCCAGGCACTCACGCACATGCACACACGCGACCGGGCGCCACTGGGTTGAGGGCGTACAGTAGGTTTTTGAAGGAGCTAATATGGGTCAGGTCTGCTATACTGCAGCAGCACAAATGTCATCTCCAGAGAACCGAAAACAAGCCGAACGAGATCCTGCATCGCTAGAATTTTATCTCCGAACTCCCATGCTGCCGAGGCACACAAACGCACACTCACACTCGCGCACAAACATTGAGAACAGCTTATCCTATTTGTTTCCAACCTGACTGGGTCCTGCTCTCTCTGTATCTATCTCTCTGTCTGTCTGCCTGTCATTCTCTTTCTCCTCTCCCTCCCTCCCTCGTTACTTAGGCGTGGTAGCGCTTACGGTGAGAGGGGTAAGCCTGCAGGTCATCCGTAGATTAAGCATAATGCTGGAGCTGAAAGGTGCTTGACCTCGCCTGAGGAAAGAGTGAGAGCAGCAATGCTTAATAGACAATGGGATTATTTATTTCTATATTTATTTGGATAGTTATTTTGATATGTCCATATTGCAGTTGTCAGAACTAGAGGGGAATGTATGCCAGATAAGCCATGGGTTTAAAAAACAGTCCCATCAAATATATCACATCGCTTTAATACTGAACTGTGTTTCTTTCTGGTCATGTGTGTATTTGTGCAATGCCCTGTGCGATGCCATTATGATTATCTGTATGGCTAGTTCTACAGTTTAATGTTGTGCGTGTGTGTGTTTGTGTGTTTCAGGCGGGATGGAGAGAGAACCACGCCACGTTCATGAGCGAGCTGAAGAACCTGCAGGCGTCTGGGCTCACCACCATGGGTCAGGCCCTGCGCTCCGCCTTCGACCTGCTCAACCTCAACAGGCTGGCGTCTGGCATCGACAACTACGGCCAGGTACACTGATATGGTCCAACTGGCCATCGCTGACCCTCATCAGCTTTACATTTAACACCCAGAACGCTATGCACATATTTTAATCCTGTGATTCTCACACATACACATTATTCCGTGTCAATCATGTAAACTAACCTAGAACCTAGAAGTCGTGCTGTTCCACTCATTTACGAAGTACTCACGCGAGCGTTATTTTTTCAGAGGCATACTTTCCGAATGATATTCCTTAGTGCACTGTAATGAGCACGTCTCTGTGACGGTCTGGGCTGAGAATATGAGCTTCTTGTCCATTACCTTCACCATTTCTCACTCTCTCATTCCCCTGTCAGCGCGCCCATTGTTCCCTCACGCTCCCAGTCTGAAAGCATGATGGATTAGATAGGGGAAGGGGGGTTGGGGGGGTCAGTCTAGCACAGTATAGCGCAGAGGTAGTATGTAAATCCACTTACTGTCTCCTTGCGGGGCGAGTGAGCAGGCATGCCCTGACCCCTACAGCACACACTGGGAGCCTGGCTCAGTCCAGCAGTGTCTCTCTCTCTCTCGCTCTCTCTCTCTCTCTCTCTCTCTCTCTCTCTCTTCTCTCTGAGGTTTTCGCTGGACTCCCAGTAGCTAGGAACCTAAGATGCGTGAAAAGACCAGAGGATGAGAACCTCACTGATGGTTGACATCATGGAATATTTCAAAAAGTTTGTGTGAAACGATCAAGTAGAATCCGCTGCAGCATACAGTAGCAGCCGGAGTGGAACAAAATGGAGGAGTCGTGGGGGTGGTGGGCTGCAAACAAATGCTGACACACACAGAGTTCTATTCTGTGTAGAATTTATCCTTGGCTCCCACTGCCTGTTCCAGAGTTACGCAATCCTCCGGCCCTTCTGGTCAGAGAGTGGTGGTCGGAAAGCAGACCCTCTCCGGAGTGTAGCTGGAAGCAGGAGTGGGCAGGCATATGTTGGGCTCGCTAGATGGAAAGTCCTTAACTTAACTTTTAGTTTTTCTCTCTCTATTTCTCTCAGGGCCGTAATCCTTTCTTCCTGGAGCCAGCGGTGATCATCACAATCACAGATGGGAACAAACTGACGCACAGCTCAGGTGTATCTGACGAGGTGAGAGGTCACGGCCCTTGACCCCATCCATCCGTCTGATACGAGCAGCATTGTCAGAAATATTGAGCAGTTTTCGATTTTCAAACAAATATAATTTTGTACTTTGAACTATCTCCTTTGAGCTGAGCTAGTTGTATATGCTTAGTTTCCGGAATGTTTTCGGAATGTTTTCTTCGGAATGTTTTCTCAGACACCTGCGTCCATATAGTTGCAATATGTAGCTTACTGTATGACGATGAGGCCCTTGTAGTGGGCAAGGGAGGACTGTGAATGGTTACTGTTTGAATGTCTCCTGTTACGTGTTTGGGGAGCTGTGCTGACTCCTCTGATCTCCCTCTCCCCCCAGCTGCACCTCCCTCTGAACTCGCCGCTCCCGGGCAGTGAGCTGACCAAGGAGCCGTTCCGCTGGGACCAGCGCCTCTTCGCTCTGGTCCTCCGTATGCCCGGTGCCGCCATGCCGGAGAACGAGCAGCTGGGCAGCGTCCCCACCGATGAGTCGGCCATTACGCAGATGTGTGAAGTTACTGGAGGTACCACAGCACCTGAGCTCTTTACTACTATTCTGCCACAGATATGCACAGATGCACGCACACACACACACGCACACACACGCACACACACACTCTCATTCATGTCATCACACGTACACAAACCACATCTATATGACCAAACTTGCTCATATACATTTTCACACGCTCAAACACAGGCACACACCCATACTGTACATCATGCACATACAGCAATTTCCTGTGTGTTAGCCGCATTTTGTTTAAACCACAGCACAGTGTTTTACGCAACTTAAAAAAGCGAAACCATGTTAATACCATATTAACTGCCCACATGTATTAACCTCACAGCTGAAGAAATTTAGCAAAATCAATGTTTAAACCTTGGCTAACAGTTTGGAAATTACGGTAGACACCTATATGCACACACTTTCATACACATGGGGAGCCATGCATGCACAGATACATTCTTGCTCCCGGTCATGTGCACACACGAGTCTTCTTACACATTCAAAACTGACAACACCTGTGAATATTTAACACAATACGGCCCACAGAAAAACATACACATGCGCTTAAGCACACTTGCACAGACAGGCCCCCACACATGCACACACGCTTGCTGTGGTGCCGTTTCCAGCCCACTGCACGGCTGCCAGAACGCTCTCTGCTCCGCGTGGAGTAATGCGGAGCAGATCCGTTTCCATGAGGGAAGGTCAGGGGAGCGCATTGGCCAATAGAGCAGATATAAACACCTGACACGGCAGCACGGGGCATGCTGGACACACATGAGCTCCATGTGTTCATGACTGCAGGAGTGGCAGTTGAAATGAATGCTTTGTGGACTTCATGTTTTTTCTCTCTCTCTCTCCTTCTGTCTTTGTCCTCTACCGCTACTTCTCTCTCTCTATCTCTCTCTCTCTTTTTATCTACTCATCAGGCCGTTCCTACTGTGTTCGCACTCAGAGAATGCTCAACCAGTGTCTGGAGTCTCTGGTGCAGAAGGTTCTGAGCGGTGTGGTGATTAATTTTGAGAAGACGGGGCCGGACCCCCCTATGCTGGGAGAAGGTAGGCTCAGCTATCAGCAGTCACGGTCTATAACAGTGATGTATGTCACCGAGCAGCCGGCACTCTCTGAGCAGGCTGGGTGGCTTTGTAAGCAGATGTGTGCGAGTTTATTCGGAGGCAGGGAATGTCCACTTAGCATTTTAGGTTTGGGGTGGAGTAGCTGAGTGGCTTGTAGATATTTATGGCCTTTCTTTTTTGCTGTCTTTCTTACTTTTGCCCTCTCGTTCCCTCTATGTCTGTCTCTGTCTCTGTCTCTCTCTCTCTCTCTCTCTCTCTCTCTCTCTCTCTCTCTCTCTCTCTCTCTCTCTTTCTCTCCTCTTGCAGATGGGCAGGTTGATCCGACCCGGTCCGTGTCGTCCTTCAGTCCACAGCCCTGGCACAGCTGCCACAAGCTCATCTACGTGCGTCCCAATCCCAAGACGGGGGTGCCCGTGGGCCACTGGCCCATCCCCGAGTCCTTCTGGCCCGACCAGAACTCGCCCACTCTGGTGAGCATTGGCATCCGTTTGACCGCCAGTGGTTCTTACTGCACTCAGTCAGACAGGTCACCCGCTTATAAGTATGAAAACTTTTGCTCAGCGCAAATGGTGTTGTTGTTTTGTGCCATCATGCCAAGGTCAGTCTGTCCTATGGGAGATGTAGTTCCCTAAACTGTGAAACCAGAAGGAAGCCACAGTTTGCCTCACTTGCAGTCAGCAGCATTTTGTAATTTAGATTCAACCAGATGTTCCAGAAAACAGATGCTACTCTCACTCTCCTAAAAGTTGCCTTACCTTGGAGACTTGGCGAAAACATACTGACAGACTGGCACGCACACTCACACACTCACTCACCCACTCACCCACTCACACCTCCACACATACGCACACATTGATCACCACTTTGGTGCCTCCTCCTCCTCTTGTCTGTGTTCATCCCAACCCTCATACTCTCCAACACAGCAAGCGAACTGAAGCTGTACAGGAGCCCATCTGGCCTGCTGCGATGCCCTGAGCACACAGTGAGCGTCAGCAACACCTCCCTGTGGGGACGCTCCTGGTCACCCTCCGCGCGGCCTCACGTGCGTCCAGGGAACGAGGCTTTCACGGGGGTATTAAAAACGCTCTCCTCTGGGGAGGCTGGCCACTGGCCCACCAGCTCAGCCACTCATCAATCAGCCGCGTTTCCTTTAGGGTGGCGGACCGGCTGGGATCCTCACAGGACGCCAAAGTGCAAAGAGTGCAGAGGCAGCAGTGCTGAAGGATGATCACGCACCGTAATGGCTCCAGGCTTTTGTTCTGTGGAACTCGTCCGCCCAAAAGGCCGCATATGCCCCCATCACCACGCTTGAGCGTGATCACGTCTCGGCAGTGCAGAGTTCAGCTCCGCTCTGGCCATTTAGCCTGATCAAAGAGACTGCAGGCCTCGTATCATATCAGGCAGGGATCTTGGCTCCCCCCTGAACACCCTGATCAGTCTGTTTAATGGAGAGTGCAGGAGGGGGTTTAATGACTCGTCCGCTCGGTTCAAGTGCCCTCCCTTGACCCCGCTCGGTGCCAGCCATATGATTTCCTTCCTCCGCTGCTCTGCCGCGTCCTCCAGAGTGCATGAAACTGAAAAGCACAGTGGGCGTGAGCAGAAGCGCTTGTTCCTGTTGCTTTAGAAATCTCTCTCTCTCTCTCTCTCTCTTTTTTTTTTAGACTTTTGTTTTTAGCGTGGGTATTTTCGAATGTCAGCGCCTGAAAGGAGTTGTTTTGTGAGCTGGTGCGTTGCCGTGGGATATGTGTGTGGGCATGGGTTTAGGGTTTAACATAGTGGCTGGCTGGGCTTTGCTGGCCCGCAACAGGGGAACCCAATGCCTCTGGCTTGACATGTACAGAATTTATTTTTGGGGGCCAAAGGGCTAAACATACACAACACACACACAAGCCCTGCTTTCCAGCGACAGTCTACAAGTCTGTGCTGTGATCCCTTTTTAACATCAGTGTCTGTATCCTAAGTGTTTTTTTTTGTGTGTGTGTGTGTGTGGCTCTGATATAGATAAACAGCTTATGTTGTCATGTGCCTGGTATGGGTGGGGGCTTCCTCCACCCAACTGGCCCCATGCTCCACTCCCTCCGTCTCTTCTCTTAACTCACACCACGCTGATTGTGTCCCATGAGTTCCCAATGCCACCCATGCCAACCCTCTGCTCCTGTTCCTTACCCCCTGGCAGCCGCCCCGCTCTGCCCACCCGGTGGTGCGCTTCTCCTGCGTGGACTGTGAGCCCATGGTGATCGACAAGCTGCCCTTCGACAAGTACGAGCTGGAGCCCTCGCCCCTCACGCAGTACATCCTGGAGAGGAAGTCACCGCACATGTGCTGGCAGGTAAGGCTCCGCCTCCACGCTCCGACCAGGGTGAGCTGGCACACCCAACACCGCCCATTTGATTACGCAGCTTGTCTGCCTGTAATAAACAAATAAGTGCTAGCCAGTGAAAAGTGCAAACGTTTTTTTCGGTTTCAGACCATCATCAGTGCAAATATTTACAGAAAAGACACACCTTTATATAGAACCTCTTAATTAGATGAGGCTGATTTTGGAGTTGTCACTCAATTAAACTATACAAGTACAAGAGTCATGTTTTCCAGAATTGTATTTGTATACAAAGCCTTGGGATGGAACAGATCCAACAATATAATAACTGGCTTTGTGCTGACAACACAGACATAATAACATGTGGTGCTATATTTTGAATGGATGCGGAGCTAGTCAGAAGTGTATGGTGGGACTCTCTGAATGAGATGGTGTTTCAGGGTTATGTACGGTTTACAGATTAGCATGTAATGACTGTGCCAGAACAAGCCTGTTCAACAGGTGTTGTAAAAAAAAAAAGACACTTGGCACAAACTCAACTTGAGGCAATTTGCAAGTTGTTTTATATCCGTGTTCCTATTCTAGGCAGATAAAAATAAACAGTTCTGTTCAGAGCTAATGCTCTGTTGATGACTCACAGGCTTGGGGGCATATAAATGTAATGATGCAACGCTCTGCCCATTCCCCCTGCACCAGTAGGGTATATCTGATGAAGTCAGGTGAAAGTCTGCTATGCTCCTTTAAAGTGTGGAATTTTCCCCACATGAGTCTGAGGAGGATCAAAGGGCATGGAGACATGGCCCAGATCAGATCAACCCATAAACCAAAGCCATGCCAATGCCCTTTGAGTGTCATAAACAGCCGCAGGCTTGGAGCTGCCACACTGGATTGGTACTCCATAGGTACTCCACCTAAACAGTAATGATGAGCAAGGGAATGGTAAGATGTTAGCGGTTAGCAGCCAGACTGATTAAGCACCGTGAGTGCAGAGAGACGGCAGGTGGCGCGCCGAGGGAGGCCGTCTCTGGGAAGCAGCCCCCGTCCCTGCCCTGCCCCCCCCGGGGGATGGCGTGTTGCGCTGCAGCGCTGGATGGGTGGGCGGCTGGGGAGGGGGACCGATTTAGCAGGAGCGTCTCTGGGGGAGCCTCCTGGAGTAACGAGGCATGGAGGCAGCATCGCGCAGCACAGCACTGGTCCCCGAGGCAGCGCCGGCCTGTTTGCTCTGGGTGCGTTCGCTCGAATACTAAGCGAAGCGGTGGAGTTAAAGAGCTTGAAGCTACAGCATTGTAACCCTTTCTCTCTCTCTCTCTCTGTCTCTCTCTCTCCCTCCCTCCCCCCATCTCTCTTTTTTCTCCGTCTCAGGTGTTTGTGAACTGCAGTGGGAAGCACAGCGAGCTGGCTCACCCGTTTGGTTACCTGAAAGCGAGCACCACGCTCACCTGTGTCAACCTCTTCGTCATGCCTTACAACTACCCTGTCCTGTTGCCTCTGCTTGGTATGTGTCCCGGCGTGCAGGGCTGTCTGAACTCAAGCACACCCGACACGCACACGGAGAGGGCTAAAGAAAGTTTAACTAGGGCCTCAGGTTACACTATAGCATTACACTGAAAGTTGGTGCTGGAGGTTTGGAGCTAATCAGGACGTGGTGGAAACTTGAACGCTTGAAAAATCGGTGTTTAGATTATTACAATGAGTGGTTCTGTCTGAGGAAAAGCGGTTGGGCTGTGTATCGGCTGAAAAACATAGGCAGCTTGTTAGAAGCGTATGGCCACATTTTCCATCCATGCACTCATACTTCCTAATTTAGCCTGATTAACCCTCAAACTCTATTAGGCAGAGGAGCAAATCAAAGAGCCAGACGCTCAGGGCACAGGGACTGCATTAACGGCCCCCACTGGGCTTACTGTAGCATTTGTCACTGTCTTGTGCTTCCGTCGCCTTTTCAAGATTTTTAGCCCGACTAAATGAATGTGTCAGCTATGTTACCATGGAAGCCAAATAAAGCCCTTCTGGGGTTGGATGTAGCATTGTGTGTTGTCTCAGTTTGAGCACAGTACCTTCCTTAGCATCTCTCTGTCTTGTGTTTCCTTCCTCTTTTCTCACTGTCTCTCGCCAACATGTCTCTCAACAGACGACCTGTTTAAAGTGCACAAGCTGAAGCCAAACCTAAAATGGCGACAGGCCTTTGAGATCTACCTGAAGTCCATGCCACCATATTTCCTACTGGTAAGACCATGCTTAGTCATTTAATGTCAATAATATCTCAAATATAATATCAATAAATGATTGTTTTAATGAGCAGTGTTTTTACATGTTTTTAAACACATTTGTAAATTAGGATGATATTCTTTATTAACACTACTGTCATCTGTTCTCCAGCCCTTGAAGAAGGCACTGAGGATGATGGGAGCTCCGAATCTAATCTCCGACAACATGGACTGTGGCCTGAGCTACAGCGTCATCTCCTACCTGAAGAAGCTCAGCCAACAGGTCAGTCCAGCCGGCCCGGTCCAGCTCCTCCGCGCTCCGGCCAAGTCCACTTTTATTGGCACTGACAGGAAAGCAGTGGGGGGAAATATTCAGACCGAGACAAGTCAGCAGGGATCTATTATTTATTATATCTGCAAGGAGCACATGAAACGAATGTTCAACAATAGCAGTTACATGAAAAGAAACAAGACCCTGCTGATGTGCTCGCCTTGTATTTTCTTGGATTAGCTGTGCTGTTGGCTAACTAGACCTTGGCGTTTTTCACAGGCCAAAATCGAGTCAGACCGTCTGATTGCGTCTGTGGGCAAGAAGCCCCCTCAGGAAACGGGCATCAAGGTGAAGAACCACTCCAGTGCCCTGTCGCTGGCGCACCGCCGGGACTTCAAGCAGCTGCTCCAGGGGATCACCGGGGAGATGCCGCTACGGCTCGCCGACATCAACTTCAAAGAGTTCGCTGGCTTCCAGATCGCACTGCTCAACAAGGTACCACCGCCAGGCCATCAATGAAATATTAACGCCGGAGATCGTGTTTTTTTGGGTCGAGATCGATTTGGCAGAGGGGGTTATGAAAAGCCAGCACTGTTTGCTTAATATGATAAGATTCAAGAAGGCCTTTGAACATTAGTCATAAATCACATTTTTCTCCTCTCGCATTTTTTCTCCCTCTATTTCCTGTGAAGGATCTGAAGCCCCAGGCCTATCGGAATGCCTATGACATTCCAAGACGGAACCTTCTGGATCAGGTGACCCGCATGCGCTCCAACCTTCTGAGGACAACCCAGAAGCTCATTAGGGGACAGGATGAAGGTAAACGATTCCAAAAACTCGGGGGAAATAAACACATTCACTCCTCACTGATTCAAGTCCGCTGTCAAGTTTAAACTTTTAATGTGTTAATCATCGGACTTTTCTGCTTAACTACTTAAAGCTTTCCCCATTGCACTGCACTGCATTACACTAAGGCCCTTGTAACAGTCCGTTTTGATGCTGCATATTAAGTGAGCATATTTCCATTGCCACAAGGAAGGACAAAGGGCTTCCCCTTTTTGTTCCAGTAATACAAGGTTTCAAAACACTGGAAGGAAGGTGTTCACACAGGATAAGTAATCTTTTGGAGACAAACACAATATTTTTCCTTGATATTTCAAGGAATTGCCTATGATTTTCCTTTTATTGATGGCAACGAAAAACATGTAAAATATAATTGCCCTGAGCTTTCTAAACAGCCATAGAAGTAGCAGTTGAATTGAAACCAGCTGGTGCAGTCTGCAAAGATGGGGAATAACCCTGTGTGTCCAAGAGCTGCTGCAGTGGCCTCACTTTGTCTTAGACATCTGTGTGTGCAGACAAAGGCCCAATTATGCAACTGTGGTGAGCCTTTAATGTTTTAAGGCCCATTTCCATTGACTAGGCAAGAATCCACGTTGTGATGATCCATATGTGCTGGCAGACAAAAAGCAAAAGCCAAAAGTATTGCTTCGGAGATGTTGTGTCATTTGGGTCAGGGATTTCTCAGACATCAGTGGTTTATGCCAAGTCCTGTCTATTTGTTTGATGTGAAGAGGTCATCACTGGCTATTTGTGTCGTATCTGGTTGGAATCAAAACAGGCCTCTTTCATCGCACTGGACTCTGTGTACTAGTGGACACAAGAGTCTGCTTTATTGGCTAACTCTACCGGCATACTGCCCACAACCGCTCAGAAAGATGAGCCTGAGCCACACATTAATAAACTCTAATGGGGTTAGTTACCCTCGGCGTGCCCTTTCCAAAGTTATGAGTGCAGGACGTAACGGATGTGTCCGGGGCATCATCACTCTTCTCTCCTCCACACAGACTACCTGCACAGCATCCCAGTGGGCCAGATGGGCAACTATCAGGAGTACCTGAAGATGATGCCCTCGCCGCTGCGGGAGATCGACCCTGACCAGCCCAAGCGCCTGCACACGTTTGGGAACCCCTTCAAGCAGGATAAGAAGGTACCCACGAGCGCACTCTGTCCTCCCACCCTTACTCCATTGTGCCGCTTCCTCTGATTCTATAGGACACACTGAGAGCGCCTTAGTTATTCTGAAGGCCTTCCTTCCTGTCTGTGGCCCTGCATCACAATGTGTGTCCTCTCCCCCCAGGGCATGATGATCGACGAGGCCGACGAGTTTGTGACGGGCCCCCAAAACAAGAAGCGGGGCAACTCGGGGGACCCCAACTCGGGCGCGGCCCCCAAGCGGCGGAGGAGCATGTCGCCGCTACTGCGGCGGCCGCAGACTCCGCCCATCATCACCAACCACGTGGTGAACAAAGGAGCGCCCGGAGCCCAGGGCCAGCAGGGCCTCATCAAGCCAATCCCACTGCTCAAAGGTAATTAGGCTGGGAGAACAGGAGGAGCGCACACTAATGAGCTGAGAGAGAGAGGGAGAGAGGGAGAGGAGGGAGGAAGAGACAGAGAGAGAGATGGGTCAAGACAAAGAGGAAGGTTGTTGGAGAAATCTTTAGTTGTGAGCGTTAAAGGAGAGCTCAGAGCCGTCGCTGCTTTATCTGGCATGAATGAGTGGACAGTATTATGTCTGAGTCTGGCTTCAGTGTGTTCAGCTCCACAGCCATAGCTCTTAGCTCTGAGTCATCCTAGCATATAACCACTGCACACTTCCTTAGGCTGACCAAGTTTGAGAACGAAACTATTTAGTTTCGTGATTTGGTACAGGCAGTATCCTGCAATTAGGACCGTCAAATGTTATTTAGTGTCCCTTCCTCATACCTTTCTGTTATGGTTGGATTGAGTGTGCCCTAATACCATTGTTTCCAAGTGTGTTAGGCAAGCTCAGTCAAGTTTGCTTGCTCAAGCAAACATAATAAAATATGTATTGTTTCCTAACTGTAGACAATGACATGTACACCAGCTTTGGACGGAATCCAATTATCTTTAGCCTCAAACGACAGTGTAAATGATGCCTACACAGGTGTTCAGAGAAAAGGTCATTTTTTTTACTTCAGTCAAAATATTTACAGTTAGCCTGTCTCCCCCTACAGGAGTGGAGGGGAATAGTGTCCTAGGAACAGAGAGCAATGGAGACCGAGGACCAGGTACAGAGGCCAATGACGGCTGGCCTGGAGGGGTGGATGGCAGTCCTGCAGGCATCTCATTGGATGAGAGGGAAGGGGGAGGCCTGAGTGACAGCAGCGAGGACCAGTCCGGGATGGACGAGTGTCTCAGCGAGGACGGCCTGGACGAGAGGCCGTTGGACGGCCAGGAGAACTGCGAGGGCCTGAGTCCTCCCGGCCAGGAGGGGGTGACCGACGGGACCGTAGGGGAGAGCACCCCCGGGACGGTCATCATGATCCCACTGGAGGGCAGCAACGCCGAGCTGCGCTCACGGGTCATCAAGGAGGTCCGCAAGCCTGGTCGCAGTGAGTATCTCCAGCGCCTACACACAGACACACGCACACACAAGCACACACACACACAAGCACACACACACACACACAAATAACAGCTCTGGGCTCAGACTTACACACACACACACACACACACACACACACACACACACACACACACACACACACACACACACACACACACTCACACTCACACACACACACACACACACACACATATATACAGTACATACCAGGCATTCTTATTCCATGACATGAAGTCACTTCCACTGCGGTCCCTTTCTGGCCTCTGTTTCACTTAACTGATAGTGAAAAGAGAGCACTCACATGCTCCCAGAGAGATTGCCCAAGGGCTGGGAAATGGTTAGACTGTGGTGGATGGAGAGGCTGCCTGTCTGAATATAGCTGTGTGCATATGCCAGCTGAAGCCCTGAGCTGGACTAAAAGGCTTTTCTTTGTGAGCGTGTTGGACTGTGTCAGGTTCAGTGTAGAACAAACCATTGTGTTGTGCTATATAAGGCTTGAAGGTTGATATTGATCTTGATGGTCTTAGCTTTCTTCTAATCTCTGCCATGTGCTTCTCCCCAGACTATGAGACTATCTTCAGACTACTGGAGGAGGTGAAAGGGCCGGTGTCTGTGCAGAGGTACTTCATCCACCACGCCATCAAAGAGGCTGCCAGGTGAGTCAGAAAGCTCATACCACATGCCCACTGTTGTATTCATTGCCTTTCTTTCATACTGCGTTCACTATACCTTCTGTGAGCAGAGTTAGCCTTTCCTTCTGACAGACTGTGGTCGCTGTAGTTCAGGCCCAGTTCGCTGAGTACACAAATAATTGGATGGTTGCCCCTCTCCTCAGATATTTCCTGAGTGGCTGATACAGTCAGACTGATTCTAATTACAGAATCTGTTATTATTTTATTTAAAAAGGACCTGTGTTTGTGGTGGTTACCAGCATGTAAAGCAGGCCAGATGAAGTGCTAAATGCACCTTGAAGGCTTTCAAATAGTTGATTCCTGTATTGAGGCACATTGTGTCCAGCAAATGCTGCAGGAGCCAAAAGACATTGAGGTCGCATCTGTTGTGCCCACCACCAATCTGGCACCCTGCTGTGGTGCTACACGGGCACACGCCGCCTGTCCACTTTCTGCCTTTCACTCTTCCTGAATGGACACAGCCTCCTGCTGCCTCAGACTCGCCCTGATATCTCGTCTTGCGCTCTCCCTCTCTCTCATTCACTCCCTCGCTTGCTCTTCCCATCCCCCACCCCGTTTCTGTTCTCTGTGACCTACACCTCTCCCTCTGTCTCTCTCTCCCTCTGTCGTTCGTTCCGTCCCTCACGTCTGTCTGTTTTCTCGGCGCAGGTTTAAGAAGCGGGTGCTGATCCAGCAGCTGGAGACGGCTCTGGAGGAGATGGAGGAGAAGCAGATGCTGCCGCAGAGGGTCAACAACAACATCCACGGCAGATAGTGTCACCACCTGTCCCCACTGACCGCAGACAAAGAGAAAGAAGAGATGGAAAGATACACACACACGCACGCAAAACAGAAGGCACGGGAAGAGAGAGAAGGGGCCACACCGACACACACACACACACACACACGCACGCACACACACACACACACACACACACACACACACACACACACACACACACACACACACACACACACACACACACACACACACACACACACACACACACACACACACACACACACACACCAACTGACCCTGATGAGGAGAAAAGACTGACCAATCAGCAGCTCCCTCAGGGCACAGCTGAGCCCAAGGAAAGGGGAGACATGGGATATGGGAGACACAGGAGGATGACAAGATCCAGATTTTTTTTTTTTTTTTTTTTTTTTTAAGACAAAGGTCACGCTAGTTTGAGTGTTCTTTTTTTTGGAAAGGGGGGGGGGCTGTTCTGAAAGTCATGAGACATTAAATCAAGACTCACAGCTACTGTAGTCTGTTTCTGAACCAGCTGACCACGCCGACACCGCATCTACAGATACACGGACAAAAAACACACACTCCAGAGAGTAAGCATGATGCGCAGTGTCTGCGAAGCTTCTAAGAAGCCACGGGTCAGGGCTGGAGATTTTTGTTACATGAAGCGTAACCTTCATGCAGGTGAAAGATTGGAAATGTCAGAATGCCAGATGTAGTGTAGTACGATTCCTGTCGTTTTTAAACAAGCCACAGGTTTATAGACCAAGGGGTAACTATTGGCCACCCAACAGCTGATGTGTTCTACACCACTACACAGCAATAATCAGAATGGCATCATTTGCTGAGGGAGTTCAACTTAACTTCCTGAATTGACACCACTTGAAATTCAGTGTGGCTGCAAGCTTACAAAGTAGGGGGAGCAACTAGCTGGTTCAATTAACAATCTGAGGCCCACATGAAAAGTCTACCTCAGTCTGAAATGTGGAGTTCACTTTTCTGTGCTCTGGGATAGGGTGTGATTGATCCTGCACGTACAAATGTCTATTGATGAAAGTGGAGGACGTTAATATGGCCGTTGCTTGTCGACAACCTCCTCACATGCAAGCAGTCCTTTAAGCAATAGTCTCTGAAGAACACTGGCTCTACAATGAGGTTCAGCACTTAAAACAGGCTGGTAGATGTCCATGAGGACTAGGAGGGGGTGGGGGGGTGGGGGGCACGTGTTTGGTTAAGGCCTGGCCCACGTTGTGTTCGGGTCCACAGAACTTTCATTGTCCTGCCTCAGAAAGTGTGTGGTGGTCCAAAATCTCTGCAGCCCCATCATACGTCACCTGTTCCTTGTGGGGTAGCTGCAAAGGCCTTCATTTGGCAGTTCAGAGTAACTTGTTGGAGGCCATCATACAGTAAACTCCCAGTTGTTGTTCCTTGAGTTTGTTTTTTTGAATAGCAGATGTATACTACTTTTAAATGTTCATAAATAAAATATAGATTATTTTTGGATGGTATTCTTACCAGAACCTAAAAATGAGAATATTTTAAAAGTTGTATAAAACATTTTGTAAACTGTTATTATATATAAAAATCTGAAAATTTTATGATTTTTTTAAGAAACAACAAAATAAACATGACAAAGTTCAGACTGTGTGCGTTTATGTACCAATGTAGATATGAAACTGAAGATCATTTTAGGCTTTGTGTAGTTCTATACCTGAGGTAGCAATACTCCACTATCATCAGTGACAGTACGGTTCATTGAGTTTGGCCTTTTTTTGCATGCAGCCTTATCACATAGCCATGGGCCAGTTTCAGAGTATGTGAATGAGACACATCCTAATTTCACAATAGGATGAATGTGATGCGAGCAGATACTGCTTACACATTGACAGCTCACCAACTGAAAGTTCTAGTTACCTTCAAAGGTCACATGCACTACACTAGGGGGGCCCTTAGGACCCATTGATATTGCAAAGCATTAATAATAAATGGGGGCATTGTATAGTTTTCCTTTCTACATGCTGCTTTGTCTCGTCTTTGCCAATTGGCAAGGCTAAAGATATAACACTGAATAAGGAATGACGGAAACAAAAGTCAGAATTTGTTCAGGTTACAAATTCTTCCATAAAATTTCAGAATTTATTATTTTTAAGTTAAAAATGTCATGACATAAAAGTGGAACAAAATTACAAACATTCTCCCCAGAACAAATGTACCATTAGTCTCCACTACGTGTTCACAGTATCTTTAGCATTGGCGCTAAACAACCTTCAATTCATGTTTGTTTCATCCTTTACAGATATCATTAATGCATTTCCATGACCTCAGGTGTTTATTGCATAACAAATTGAAATCCAGACGATGAACATGAATGAACATAAATACACTGTATGGTCCATTGGACATCCCCCGTTTGAGTGCATGGCCAGGAAGAACATAATTCAGTCAGGAATATCTGCACAGCCGTAAATGTGGAGGTTGATGTGAGGTTTTTTTTAGTTTTTTAAATGAGGTGTTACTGAACCCCTTTGTGCGACAAATGAATGAAATGAACCGCTGTAACAATGCCTGTCAGGACTGGGGACTGGGAAGATTTTTTTTTCTTTTCAATCCTTAAGACTCCCAAGCAAATAACATTATTTACAAACAAGCTGGAAAAAAAACAAGGAGTTGGCACAGTCCAAAGATTTACATGTGGAAATCACTGTTGAAGAGATGCAAATTTATACAGCATATACAACATATGCAGAGAAGTTAAGGACAGGGGATACATGTTCTTATCTTCCCCCCATCCCTCACCAACCCAGGCGCTCACTGATGCACAGAGTGAGAAAGAGAGAAAGACAGAGAGAAGGAGAAAGATGGGCACAACAGCCCATTAAAGGCCAGTCTTAGTGGAAGTTCTCCAGCTTGCGTAACCGTAGGGGGTTTGAGGGTAGTGCTTGAGGAGCCGTCATGGGTTCCTGCTCTGGGGAGCGGAACAACACCCGGCCCCGGTGGTTGAACACGTAGAATGAGGGATGATTCCTCAGTGTGTCAAACGTCCTATAATGGTGAAAAGGCCACATGAAATGTCATGAGTCTATACTGAGGTTAGGTAGGGATCTCATAAATACCTGATAGATTCAGTGTCAGTTTTGGGAGCTATCACTATTCATAGAACACGGAGAATGAAATCGGTACTCACTTGTTTTTCAGTTCTGAGGATGCATCCATGTCTTTGAATTCTCCAGCGATGTGAACTATTCCGTAACACGTCACTATAAAGGCTAACAACGTCTGGAGAACAATCTGTGAGACACAGCAGGAATCAACACACATGTGCATGAGGAGTTAATAAAGGCAGCAAATGATTGATGAATAGAGTTAAATATTTCCAGCATAGAGATGGGAGCTTTAGATGAAGTGAGTCCTTACATCTATCGGTAGCGTTTCATTCTCCTTTTCTGTAAGGCGCATGTAGGATCGGTCTGTATAGGGAAGGCAAAATGAACGAGAAACGTAGTTAGAAACAGAATTTCTAGGGAACCCAGCTTAGGCACACCCAACATGTTTACCAACATTCAAACGATCGGTTTCAGAAGATCTGAAGGGGGACGTCTACTGTTCAATGAGATACAAAGAAATACAGGGTTGTTGTCTGTCGGTACTTTCGTTAGAAGAGTTCTTTGCAGGATATCAGCATCATATCTGCATGTATAAACGTTGGCAATAAGATCACCACCGAGGCAGATTAAAATTAGCAAATACTGAAGAGTGAGAATAATCAAATTAAATAAGTCGGACGCTACCAATAGAAAACCACTTATCAAAACATTTGGCTTTGATGAGAACCCTGGTCAGCACATCCACACATTGGCAGATATCACTCTTCTACAATGTGTTAACCAGCAAACACAGTTACATGAATGCAGCAACCAATCTACAGGGATCGTTAACTAGCCATCATTAACTGGCTAGCCATCAACTCCAACATTAGGAGCATCTTCCTCACATAGCTTGCTAGCTAACTTGCGTCATGCATCAAATATTGGCACAATAAACTTTCGTTCAAAGCGTCCACTGCGACAGAATGCAACTGACAGTACGTCACCGAGCATACATGACTTTCGCTTAAAATGTACCAAATGATAAAGTCAACCGAAAAGTCCACTTACTTAAGTACCAACCAAGCTTTAATCTTGTTCCTGTTAGTTAGCTAGCAAGCAAGCAATGAGCTAGCGTTAAACCGGAGAGCAGCTAAGGCTAAGCTAACGAGCTACTTAGTGTGGAGGCCTGACATTCTCAGGGATAGTTACTACTCTCGCCAGTAAATATTAAAATATGAACTCGGGGCTGTTCTTCTTTTACACAATAATACTCACGTTGTGCCGCAGAAAAAGCCGCATGTGCCAAAGCAAAAAGGCCCAAACCAACGACACCTTTCCAAAAGGACGAAGCCATCTTCATATGAGTGATGTACAAACTGAACCGAATGAGGATTCAATTTCCGGACTGGATGATACCACAATCCAAAATAAAAGTCGTAAGGCGTACCCGTTCACCTTTAGTCACTTAAAGATTACGCTCTAGATACATACACATATCGAACTGTGTAATAGAGACATGTTAATGGATGTCGAAAAAATAATTTGTTTTGCTTTTCAAAGGACGGAGCTGTCACGTTAGTATTTTCAAGGGACTATTCCTCTTTGCGTTTTATACGCGCAAACTTGATATGTAGAAGTAAAATCCACTTGTTTCCTACAGGTGACGCAGCACTCCACTGGGCGGAGCGAGGTGTTGAATCAGGAACAATCCATACCCCTCCTCTCAGATACATTAGAAACCTAAACGCACGGACCGCCAGCTATAAGCAATGTCAACATGGGTTCTAGATGGAAAAACAGTGGGAATTGCTGTGCATCAGGGATGTTGTCCCTATGTGTTTTAGTCAGCCTGTCGATTTGTTTGTCCAGGGCTGAAGATAGTGCAATGGAGAACATCGTAACAGAGAAGAAGGCTGAGGAAAGCCACAGACAAGACAGTGCCGACCTGCTCATTTTTATCATGCTCCTAACCCTCACAATATTAACCATTTGGCTTTTTAAACACCGTCGGTTTAGATTTATACATGAAACAGGACTGGCTATGATATATGGTAAGAGGCTGCCTCAGAATGGAGACGCTCGATGTCATTGTTTTGCCACCGTCATGTCCGTCAGTGAAAGCTAGTTAGCTATACCTTGTGTACGTCTGATATGGGAAGGCAGCACTGATAGCTTGTCAGAAGTAAGCTCACTAATCGGAAATAATTAGTGAAGTATTTAATGAACGAAATAACTAGTGTTTGACACCGCTCTCAGGTCCTAGTTGAGGTCCAGCTGACGTTAAAGCCTTGAGCGCGAATCGTAGGCAATTGTGAGGCTTTTGATTTTAGACTTGAGTTGTAACATTGACCCTGAACGGTAATAATTTAAAGCGTTCGTTCACTCAAAATTCAGTCACAAGACACGGCAGGTTTTCTGCCCGGTAGAAGGTAGGATGAGCTTATCTGAGGTCGTGTGAACTGCGTATAATGCGCGCAGCTCCGCAGGTGCTAATCGAATTATACCTGTCAATATACTAGGAGGAACTAGAAGAATGGGTCACTGCACCGTTATGTAAATTATTCGAATAAGAATGAACAGAGACTGTCTTCCTAAATAACGTTTGCCACTGTGTATATTGTTATAATTCATTGCCTGGTTTGTGATCCACAAGTGCATCTTTTTACATCGCTAGGACTGTTGGTTGGCGTGGTACTACGATATGGCATTCACGTGCCGCGAGACATGAACAACATCACACTGAGCTGCCATGTGAATGCAAGTCCTCCCACACTGCTGGTTAACGTCAGCGGCAAATTCTACGAGTACACCCTGAAAGGCGAGATCAGTGCCAAAGAAATAGATGATGTGCAGGACAATGAGATGCTCCGAAAGGTATGCATAAGAATCGAGCTGTCTTTCATGTCCTTTCTTCTTCTTTTGTTTGCTCTCGGGACTGACTAATAATGATGCTTGTTCTGTGGCACACAGTTAGATGTGCAGACATTGTGCATGAGTGTATTATGGTGCAAGGTACAGAGGGGCTTGAAGGGGTACACCTGTCTGTGCTCACGGTGCTTACTCATTGCACACACACACACACACACACACACACACACACACACACACACACACACACACACACACACACACACGTTTTTGATGTAATCAGCTTTAAAGCACACTCACAGCACAAATCATGAGCATGGGTATATCAGAGCCAATCAATGAATGAATATATACCTGATCAACTATTGTTGCTATCTGTGATTAAAATGCAAGGAATTCTGGCATTAATTGCATGAGTGTGGCCCCAAAGTACCCTGGCAGCATGATCCAACAGTGCACCTTTAAAGGGACAGTATTTGAAAATGATTAATCTGTAACAGGCATTTGGCAGAGACAATAAACCCACAACTTTGTTCAAACTATTGAAATGTTTGACAATACTGAAACCAGAGAAAAGCCAATTTCTTAGCAATAGTATTGGAGGTCTGTAAGAGGACACCACTTCATACAGATAGTCATTGAAGGGGTCTGATGCCCACTGTAAAACTCATGAGCACCAAACTGGTTGGGCAGCATTGCATTTGCTGAAAGAATGTATTGAATAGTTCATTTAATCAACAATCGAGCAAAACTGCCAGTAATATGACAAAATAGAGTCTAAGAAAGCAGGCAAAATTCGGCCCCTGTAGGCCCAAAACAGGGCTGGCTTTTCCGTAATTTCCATGACCTGAATCAGTCTTCATA
Source organism: Sardina pilchardus (assembly GCF_963854185.1). Taxonomy (NCBI): domain Eukaryota; kingdom Metazoa; phylum Chordata; class Actinopteri; order Clupeiformes; family Clupeidae; genus Sardina; species Sardina pilchardus. Next base: position 27,340,671 of record NC_085014.1, read on the forward strand.
CAACAAGGGCATATGAATCATCAGTCTTGTGACTGCCATTCTCAAGCAGTGACCTACCTTCAGGTGTCTCATGATCCACACACTCATTTCCCCTTACAGGTGACCTTTGATCCTGAGGTGTTCTTCAACATTCTCCTGCCCCCTATAATATTCCATGCTGGTTACAGCTTAAAGAGGGTAAGAGTTGCACTCAAACCAGTGGACTGTTTATTGTTTTATTACCACTTTATTTTTACAGCATTTTAGCAACAATCTGTCCTTCCCTGATATTGCTCATCAGCTCAGTGACACGAATTGATTTGATTTGACTCTAATCCTGTGGCTTTCCAGAGACACTTCTTCAGGAACATGGGCTCCATCTTGGCCTATGCATTTCTGGGAACGGTGATCTCGTGTTTCATCATTGGGTGAGTGAATTCTGGGGCGCGGACTGACCGACTGAAAGTAAGAGAGGTGTGTGTGACAGAGGTGCTGACCGGTGCTGTGCTCCTTCATGCCAGGCTGCTGATGTACGGCTGTGTGACGCTGATGAAGCAGATCGGCCAGCTGGGTGGGGACTTCTTCTTCACAGACTGCCTCTTCTTCGGAGCCATCATCTCAGCCACGGACCCAGGTATGCTGCCCACACTGGGCAGCTAAACAGTCATCACGGTTCAGACATTAGAGTGTGTGAAATCCCATGATAGAGACGGATTTGATAACTCATTTTTAGCGTGATTGTTAGAATTAAAGTAGTCATTTTTAAAGTATATGTCTAAGTTTAAGTCCTGACACCCAGTGAAAAATCAGTATGCACGCATGACATGCTCTTTCAGTTTACAATATCACTGACACAAAACCCAGAAGTGCCCTGGTTGATGGGGGAATCCCCTGATCTCTTCCTGCAGTGACCGTGCTGGCCATCTTCAATGAGCTCCAGGTGGACGTGGACCTGTATGCGCTGCTGTTTGGCGAGAGCGTCCTTAACGACGCGGTGGCAGTCGTCCTCTCCTCGTGAGTACCCCTCCGTCTCACCACATGCAGACCAAATCCAGCGTCGCAGCAGACAAAGGATGGTACACACTGCACTCTTTGGGCTCAGGCCCATTTCACAGAGATGGGGCTTGTGACTCGTTCCATAGAGCCTAATTATCAGTGAGTGGCCTGACATTTCCCTGTAATTTGCTTATAGTGGAATTAAAGGCCAGACTCATGAGATGAAATGGAATATGATGACACACTTGGTCTTTGTTTAGAGAAAAGCCACAGTATAGTTGAAACCCCCACATACATACACATGCATTCTCTCTCTCTCTCTCTCTCTCTCTCTCTCGCTCTCTCTCTCTCTCTGCATGTCTATCTTACTCATACATACACATACATATCCATGATATACACATACACATTCTAATAGCAGAGGTTTACAAGAATGCAGCTGTGCTTTTATAACTGTGTATAATTACTTGTGACCAACCCATTAACAATGCCAGAGTGGAATGCTTGGATTGTACTTGTACTGACCCTAACGGCTGATTTCATCCTTCCCCCGGGCATCTCCCTCTCCAGAATTCTAATTTATTACGGGAGACACAGTGGGGTGGCGGTACGCCACAGCCACGGAGCTGCACCCCAGTGGGTTGAGGGCGTCACCAATGCCACGACCAGGCCCCTCAACGGGTGTGCTGCACCTGTAGTGCTTAGCTTGCCAGCTCGTTGCGTGGACCCCCCCCCCCTCCCCCCATGTGCATGGCCTGGGTCTTGTCCCAGGCCATGCAGAGCCAATCACCCTCAGGCCTGCCTCAGAGCAGGGTTGCCAGTTTTGCCACACCTCCACCCCCCTCTTGCACATTATTCATGATGCACATTAGCTACGCATTGGTTCTGCTGCTGGATGATGACTGGCCTGCACGTCAGATGAGAGCAGCTATGCGGCTGAGCTGCAGAGTGGGGCTGGCCTGAGGTGATTTGCTGACTGGTTTGGACTAGAGTGTGTTTCTTTACTGCCATCTGAGGACTATGGGCCAAATTCTCCCATTTGTGCGTAAGTCCTTTTTTTACGTGCTTCCAGTTACGCACATTCGCACCCATTCCCGCCTCTGTCACACACACAGCGAAAAGTTTGAAATGAAGGCGGCCTTGTGAGAGTAGCATGATTTATTTAAAACAACCAGACTGATCCACCACCTTAATTGAGGTTAATATGAAAACTTGGAACGTGGACTCATTGACCCTTTGAATGCCATTTAAATCCAGAAAGAATACAAACCAGTCTTCGATTTTGAAAACGTAAGCAAGGTGGACTGACTAGCAAATGGCCTATAGTAAAATGATGTGTGATCACAAAGCCTAACAAAGAATTCACTTAACAAAATGTCACTTTTGCTCTGAGGTTTGTTTATTAGGCCTAAGTGTCAAGACGTGCTTGATGTGTGTAGATAATTCAAAATTTAAAACCCAATGTTGAGAAAGAAAGTTTCAATGGCAGCTGCTTCTCATAATATAAATGTATCTATGCTAATGAAACTGTAGACTGACACCTGCAGTTTCAAATGCAGTATAGAGACTGGCCTAACAATACCAGCCACCATTAGAAACGAATCAGAGACTGAGAGAAAATATAAACGATAATTGTTGCTCGACAAAAGTAAAAAAAATGACTTCAAGTTAAAACTGAAGGGGCACAGTCAGTAAGCTCCAAACGGGGTGATTATAACAGGGATCTCCATATTTAACAATGTAGCCTCACTGATATGGTAATGTTGGGAAATCACCTTGTGACACTGTAATGGGAAAAAGCATAAAGCCATATCAGCATATTAAGCGCCAAATTTGATACTGTAATGTTAACTGTATTTGTTTTTGATAACAGTATTTGTAACGTTTTGTGTAACCAGGTGACTGAAAGGTTTTTAAGTGAAGGGCATAATGTTTGCTGGCTGAAAAGCTCTTAGTTGCGCACTTGTATTTATTTTTTTTACTTACGCACCCTTATTCACATGGGAGAATTTGCCCCTTTGTGCTGTGATCTGACTCTGCTCTACTCTACTCTAGAATGCCGTTTTTTTCAACAGGTCTTTCTAGTTCCTCTTGGTCTCTCCCACAAGTGAATAACTTCCACAGACAGAATCTCTTTTACATTTCACTGTGGCAGGGGGAGGGGGGATTAACCCTCTCCTCTACCTAGTTATCGTCACTGCACCTCGACCTTTTCACAAACCTGCATCTGATCTGGAAGCAGGTTTTAACAGAAACTCCTCCAATCTCTGGCTTTTTAAAGATTTCAATAGTTGTAGGAAGGAGGAACTTAGATAATGCATTGATTTCAGGTTTTTTACCTCGGCACGTTTTGAACTTCCTTAGCTGTTCAAACTCCATAGTTGTTTTGTCAGGTCAGGTAGGAAAGATTCCCTTGGCAGATGTCCCATAGAATCCCATATTGATTGTCAAGACTACACCAGTAGATGTTTTGTTGTTTGTGCTTTTGTTGACAAGAAACGGCAACAACTCCAGCTTTACAAATGTACACAGTTACTGCAAGTAGAAGCCTAGCATGTGGTAACTTCAGACCGTGCCTTTGAGTTGTAAAGGCACCATAAATGGAAAAGAGGGCCGCCTCAGTGTTGAATCATGTAAACACTGTCTGTTTCACACTCAAAGTGCATGGAGTTTGCTGTGGATTGACCTCCCTTGTTTCCTGTTCACTATGGTACAGTATGTTACAGTAGTGAGCGAAGTTAACCCTTAGGCAGATAAATTAGTAGATGTAAAATGTTTTGTCCCCTTTGAAGGCCGGTGAATTACTTTAGCAATATAGCATTTAGCATATTGTTTCATGTACATAATACATTAGCAGCTATGTGCCAATTTGACATGGCTTTATCTGCTAGGATGTGTAGTGGTTGTTTAGGAGAATCCCCAAGACATAATCCTTACATAATAACATATTAACAAAACATAGGTCTTAGATAATATGCTGATACTTTGCTAAGTTGCAACTGTCTCATGTCTCTTGTGTGCTTGGCCGTGTCCCTGTGGGGTTTTGTGCACAGGTCCATAGTGGCCTACCAGCCTCAGGGGGACAACACCCACACGTTCGAGGCCATGGCCATGGTCAAGTCCTTCGGGGTGTTCCTGGGAGTCTTCAGCGGCTCCTTCGCTCTTGGGATGGCCACTGGAGTTATGACGGCGCTGATATCCTTGACTGAAGACTAACAATCTTTAAATAAAAATGAATATCAAATCATATTTGGTTAAGATAAGTGGATATGCCAGTAAAACATTTGGCATTAGCATTTGGTAATTTGCCAGACATTTTCATGTTTTGATAGGCAAATGCAACACAGTTGCTTAGAGACGTTTGGTTGCGTAGGTGTCTCCACAGCAGACTCAGTTTGACCCTTGACCTCTCATCCTCCACGTCACCAAGTTCACCAAGCTGCGGGACTTCCAGCTGCTGGAGACGGCCCTGTTCTTCCTCATGTCCTGGAGCACCTTCCTGCTGGCCGAGGCCTGCGGCTTCACAGGTCACGTTCACTTTCAGCACTTTCACCGCAGCACCCCCTCAGGCCACTCATTCTCTGCCTCTGCACAGAGAGCGAGAAAGGATTTAACAGAGACAACACATTTTAATCTGTAAATGAATACTCACAACACTTGCTGCTAGAAAACAATGCAAAAAAACACGACACCACAACCCTAAGCTCAGAGCTGGCTTTGGTAATGGGCCAAGAGGAAGGCTTAGGGTTTCTGTCTAGCCCAGGTCTCGGTAACGGATAGTTGTGTGATGTTGCCCTGTTCCCCTTTCTGTTGACAGGCGTGGTAGCTGTGCTGTTCTGTGGGATCACGCAGGCTCATTACACCTTTAACAATCTCTCACCTGAGTCTCAGGACAGGACCAAACAGGTGAGAGCCCACGCTGTCCCTCTCCCGCATGAAAAGAGTTCAGTCCACTGGTGCATCATTGTCTCATACGTTGTAGTCCAGTGTTTCTTAATTGGCGCGTCGGGACCCAAAAATGGGGTAGCCAATGTCAATTTGTAATGTCATCGGCATGGACATAAGCAATGTTTATGTAACTGGTCATGTTAGACATCATTTTAGTGGCAAATGCACAATGCCAAACATCTGCATGTTCCAGACAAGTAGGTCTACAGGCACTTTTTATGTTACCATGTAGCTCACCATGTAGCTCACCATATCCGTTGGCTTGAACACTAAATAGATATATGGGTCGCGACTTTATGAACATAGGAAATTGTGGGTCCCCAAGCCAGACCAGTTAAGAACCACTGTGGTAGTCTTTACAGATCAGCATGTTTGGGCAAGGGAGGCACATTTGTGGAGGGAGGAAAATGAATGTATGAATCTTCCTCTGTTGACCATTTGTGTCCTTACAGTATATGTTCTGCATGGATCTGAGTAGAATTTAACTCTGTAATTGGGCATAATGTACATTTGTTGGTCTTCACACATAGAAATCTCATAGTGATTATAACTCACTGAACTTACATTCAGAGCTGCCTTAGGCAAGCATGATATGGTCTCCAGCATATTTAACTGAAGAAACTAGATGTAAGCTGTAACATAGAATCAACTTTTGATGTGTTCTGCTTATTTCTTTGCAGTTGTTTGAGCTCCTTAACTTCCTGGCGGAGAACTTCATCTTCTCCTACATGGGGCTCACGCTGTTCACCTTCCAGAACCACGTCTTCAACCCCATTTTCATCATCGGAGCTTTCGTATCCTTACCCTTTGCCCGTGCTTCATTGTGACTTATAGTGGCAGGATAGTATGCAACTAATACAGAACTCAGTTGTATGGTGTTGTTTTGTAATCCTACAGTGTATCCCCATGTTACTACCCCTGAAGAAAGACTTTAAAAGGGTGTTGTCTGGAGGACCCTTAGGGGATGTGTGTTTGAAATGGAGATGTGAATGGTCCTCAGTCAGACTGCTGCAGAAATGTCTAAGAATACACTGGCGCTGCAGTACCAAGGCCCTGGTGTTGAGTGACATGTTGCGGTCACCATCCGAACATTGGCAACATTGTGTTTCCTATGGGGCAGAACCCTCCGGAATAGCTCCCTTATGAAGGGATCCACTGGCAGAGCAGGAAGGACAGAGAGTCATGGTTTGGGTGGAGAGCAGGCGCTGGCAGCTGCCTGGGTTCACTTCCCCTTTTTTGGGTTTTCTCCTTAACTGCCCCCCTCCTCCCCCCCCTCACACACAGCTGGCTACTTTTCTGGGCAGAGCAGCCAACATCTACCCCCTCTCCTTCCTGCTCAACTTGGGCCGCAGAAACAAGATCAGCTCCAACTTCCAGCACATGATGATGTTTGCCGGTATGCACACAAGAAAAATAACCACTCGACATGCCCTGTACTCTGTCCGTAGAGCTGCGCGTGCAAGCCAACAAAAACGAGCTTTTCCTCCCCTGACTTTGGAACAAGAGCTATGAGACACTCTTGAGTTTCCCTTTCACATCCATTTCCCATGTACAGAATGTAAACATGCTAGCACCTCTTTAGCGCAAGGATTTATGAAGTATGACAGGGTGTTGAGACTTCACTGGGGTACCAAATCCCAGCGTGTCTGCTTGTAGAGGCAGCGCGTTGTTTTGGTGTGTGTGGGGATGGGCGGCCTGTGGTGGTGGTGGTCTTGGTGGGAAAGGGAGCCTGTTTGAAACACTAAAGAGTCTGTTCTCGCTCAGGGCTGCGCGGTGCCATGACCTTTGCCCTGTCCATCCGCGACACGGCCACCTACGCGCGGCGGATGATGTTCTCCACCACGCTGCTGGTGGTCTTCTTCACCGTGTGGGTGTGCGGAGGAGGAACCACACAGATGCTCTCCTGCCAGCGCATACGGTCAGTGTTGCCACCCACAGCCGCCTCACAGCGCTCCGGTCACTCCTCCACTAATGCACTCCACATGAACATGGCTAATGGCTACGTGAACATTGAACATGGCATCATGACGGTTTAGTTTTGAGCTTTAGTCTTGAGTCTTCCTCAGCTATTTCAGGCTTTGGAGGAAAACCCAGTTGTGCATGGTTTGGGATCAGTAGAACTAAGCCTCATATGTTGCCATAATAACAAAAGTATCTTTTAAATCAACAGTGTTGGAGTGGATCCGGACCAAGAGCACTCAGTAAGTTTATCCAACAGTTCCATGTTTTAACATACATTGCATATCCAGTGTACAGTATTTCTCAGCATCGTGTCGTGTGAAGGTGGCAGTCCCTCATGGGTCTTCCTCATGTGTGCAGATTGGTCCTGATGGCATAGAGCGGCGCAGCACTAAGCAGGAGAGTGCCTGGCTCTTCAGGATCTGGTACAACTTCGACCACAAGTATCCTTTACCACTGACAATCCACCTACACACACGGACATCTTTTTCAATATATAATATGTCTTTACAGCAGTGGGAGGTCATGAACAATTAATTCCGCTCTAATTCAGTTCAGAATTCGTGTAGTGGTGTGTGTTCAGTTCAAGTTCAATAATTTATTGCCATATCAACAGAGTTGATTGGAATTTGTCTTGGTGCCATTCCAATTAAAAAGGGCAATACATTCATACACAGAACATACAGTACATGAAAAACAATTACATAGACAATCGTTCAAACCGATAAAAAGCTGTAAAGTTAAACTTGTGCTATTTCAACTTCCCATAAAGTGTTTTGTGCAGTTCAGTAAAGTGCATTTTGAAAGAGGTCATTTGGGAGCATTAAGGAGTCTAATAGTGGCAGGGTAGGTACTATTACAGAAACGGGATGTTTTACCCTTAAGGCTGTGGACTCCAGACTCCTATTTTGAAGGTACCTGGCAGGGTGGGAGGGGTCATCCAGTACTTGTTGGGCTTTATGGCTGGCCCGAGTGGCGTAGATAGAAGCCACAGATGGGATGGCATGTCCAATGATTTTGGATGCGGAGCGCACCACCTTCTCCTCCTGCTTCCTCTCTGAAGAGGTGGTGTTTCCGTACCAGACAGTAATGGAAAAGGCCAGCACACTCTCCACTGTAGCTCCGTGAACTCTGTGACCTTAACGGCCTGTCCCTCAGCTACATGAAGCCCTTTCTGACCCACAGTGGCCCTCCCCTCACGGCCACCCTGCCCGCGTGCTGCGGAGCCCTCGCCCGCTGCCTCACCAGCCCACAGGCCTACGAGGTGAGTGACCCCAAATACACACTGCACTCTGGCCATATACTGCATTTGGTAGCCATGTTTAAGACAGAGTCAGTTGAGGCAGCATTATCGCCAGTGGTTGAAGTTTTGAGATTGAGTGTGTGTGTGTGAGAGGTCTATGTTCTTTGGATCTGCGCAGTCGTAGAGTCATCCATCATTTTATAAGTGGACTGAACAGACCCAAATGGGTGTAATTTGATAGTCAAAAGAGTGTGTGACACAACATGGTCTGGTCCTAACGCAAGAGTAAAGACAGAAAGGGAGACATGCGTGTTTTTCTAATGAGGGAGGAAAACTAGAGGGGGTAACAAATGATAACTGACCTGACGGTGATGGCAGGAGGAGATGGAGACAAGAAACAAGAATGAAACTAGAAAAGCACTCTAACAGCTCAACCTCCGCCAAGCGAGCACATAACCGCCTCCTGCATCCAGACAGTAATACGGATCAAATGTAATCGTTTCTTCCTTGGGTCATTTCAGACCTTCCCTGAGAATTTCATCCAAATCAATCTATACACAAGTTATCTTGCAAACAAACAAACAAACACACATACAGACAAAAAAAACAAACCAACAAACCCCAATGAAAACATACTGTACCCTCCTTGGCGGAGGTAATAAAGACGTCAGACCAGCCACTAGTTCAACTCAAACTAGAGGAGAGGAGTATAGTAGCTATATTGGTTTAGTGGTTTCTCTGGTATTCCAGTACCAGAGTTAGCTATGGCGCTAATTTGCATGTGTGGTCCGTGGGCAGGGACCAGTGTAGGCTCATATGGCCTTCCTGCTTCCTGCTGACTCCCTCTGTGTTCTGTCTGCAGAATGAGGAGCAGCTGAAGGACGACGACTCTGACCTCATCCTGAACGACGGCGATATCAGCCTGACGTACGGCGACATCACCGTGAGCACGGACGCCAGCGGGGCCCACACCAGCTCCCGGACGTCCGGCGTGGCGGCCAACTCGGACGAGCTGGACCGGGAGCTGGCGCTGGGCGAACGCGAACTGGTGATCCGCGGGACCCGGCTGGTGCTGCCCATGGATGACTCGGAGCCGCCGCTGCCCGGGGATGTCCTGCACCGACGCTCCGGAGCGCTGAGCTGAGCGGAGCGGAGCGACGGGGAGCACATTCCGGGGCACTCCTCTCTCATCCCTCTCTCTTTCTCTCTCTTCTTCTCTCTCCCTCCCTTCCCTATTGCTCCCTCATCTCCTCCACGCACCCACCTCCTCATCTCTCCTTTATTTAGCTGAGTTTGATCAAGTGGCTGGTTTGATGGCTCTACCTCATTCTTGTTTCTTGTTCTTGTCTCTCTCTCCTGCCATCACGGTTGTGTCAACTACTATTTATTTATCTCTCTTGTTTGCACTCTCCCTCCAGAAAAACAAGCAGAGTTGCTGCTTCTCTTTCTTTCTCTTTCTTTCTCTTTCTCTCTCTCTCTCTCTGTCTCTCTCTGTCTCTCTCTTTCTCTGTCTTTATACTCGGGTGTTACAACCAGACCACGTAGCGTCACCCAAAGCTTTGTGAGAATGGTGCGTTCGGTTCTGAAGCATGTGTTTGATCTCTCCAAGCAAAAATCACCACCAGAACAAGCTTAGCTGATCTTCTCCCGTCTGTATAGCAAGGTGTAAAATACTGTCAACAATGATATGCATGCCTTTGATGTGCGTGTGTGCGTGCCTGCGTGCGCGTGAGTGTGTGTGTGTGTACGTGTGCGTGCATCGACCATCGTTTAGTTGTTAATGGAGCGAGAGGTATCTTGCGAGGGATCCCATGTGGTATCAGCTGATGTTTCTGATGGGTCTTATGCTGTCTACTGCCTTCTCTGTGCAACAGTTGAATCAGAGGCATGACTGGGGGGGCTCTGGGTTTGCTGTGCGGTCACAATCAAGTGCCTGACGAATGTAGGTTTTTCCCTCCCTGAAGTAAATACACTCTTCCCGCCACTAGGGGGCAGCCTTGTATTTCGGTACGGAGTCTCTCCTGTCGGAGTGGTTTGGCCAGGAGTGGGCTGTAGAGGGGATGGCGCTCTCTTAGCCTAGCACAAGTCTTGGATCTGACATATTGACCTTTGACTGTGACTGTGTGAGGGTTTTTACACCTTGTTATATAACCTGATGTCGCTCACAGCACACAGAAGGGCTGTTGTTCTATTTGGGGAATGCTGAATCGGAGGTATATGTGGCAAATATTGGGGGCCATTTTATTGTCTTTCAGTGTACTAACTTCTAACTTTTGACAGCCTCAAAATATTTTTCTATTCATTTTTGCCATGCAGCAAAAAAAAAAAAAAGATTCAAATGGCAGACATTAATGAACTTGCGAATGTCTGACATTGCTCTGTGTTTGATATTAAGCACCAAAACACTGTACAGAACAAGCAACGTGTTACTACTAAATCCACTGATGGAGCCTGCTTTTTGTAAAGTCCAGTCTGTGCTTTCCTGTGGTTTCCTAGTGGTCCAGCTTTGACCTTTTTCAAGAACAAGCAAAAAGTGATAATGAAACAATGTTAAGGAATTTTGCGTAATAGTCACCCTAATATTATTCTAGAAAACTGAAATGACATATTTGTTTCTGCTCGAAACTACATAACCTTTTTTCGTTATCGTTTTGCATGAAATGTTGTGTGGAGGAGCCGACTTGTCTTCTCTACCAACATGTTTGTGATGTGGAGCGATCAGACCGCTTTTGAACTGAGAAGCCGCGGTCACAGACAGTACCAGTGGAGGTCAATCATTTGAGGATGCACATAGGCCTGTGGCTGCCTCTCCTCTCAGGAATGCATATATTGGGAACAAAAAAGGGACTTAGAGTAGCAGCTCTGTCAGGATGGTAGATGGATGGCAAGTTATGGAAATTATCTTTGAAGGCAGTTTTATATTTGACACATGTACCATTGGGCAAGAAGGACAAAACGACGTGGTTCCAGCCACATGGCTTGCTTGCCAATGGTCAGTCCGCCCTGAGAACATTTTTAGCCGAACGGAAAGACTGATGGTGAAAGCCAAGAGATAAGCGAGCCAGAGCAACTTCACTGTCTTTCCATGGAGCAACAGCTTATCTGACCTGATGGGTGAACTCAGCATACGGCTCCCTGTAATGATCACCAATGCTCAGCTTCTGTGTACTTCGTACTGAGTCAAGAGCTAGTGGACAAAAGGTGTGGAAAGAAAATGACCCACAAATATCAAGATTTGACACTGAACTCCTATCCCAAGAAAATGGCCGCGGATTGTCCTGAGCCTGGAGTCTGCCAGTATCTGTGTAGTTGTGCTTCGAGTGTGGATGGAGACGGGGTTAATGGTGTGAGCATGTGAGAGAGAGGTGGGCGTGTAGGTGCTGCCAGACTCACTCCTAGACTGAGCAGGCTGTGGTGGCAGACTGGAGCAGGAAGTGTTGATAAGGTATGACCCGGTTGAGGCAACTCTGTTGCCAGAGCTGTGACGGAGAGGCGGGGGAAGAGGGTGTGGTGGGGGCAGTTAGCGGGGGGATTCTGGAGAGTGAAGTTTGGTCTACAACCCTCCACACAGTGTTATCTCCTGCCGTGCAGGAATTTAATGAGTGCGCATGTTAGTGTTTCTAGTTCCATAAGCATGCCTCTTGACACCACAATGCGATGGATTTTTGTTGTTGTTGTTGTTGTTATCATTTGTTTTTGTTTTGTTTATTTATGTTCTGTTGGGTTTTTTTTTTCATTTATATTTTGATTTTAGGTCGTTATGTCCAAATTGAAGGGGAACTACTATGTGAAAGCATTGAGGGTGTTAATCTTTTTGCACTTTTTGAGCTTCTGTTTGCCTTTTTTATCATGAAGTTCAGAACCTGTGATATAATTATGGTCCAGGTTGTTGAAAGAATTATGACAAATGTATGTCTAGTTCTGTAGTATGAATCTAATCTAGTCTACACAGACTGTAGAGAGGCACAGGGAAGCCAGGGTTTGAGATTATGATCTGATAACTGAATGACCGCAGTGTCATGTACCCACTGTAAAGAATGACACACAAAAACTGTTTCAGAGATGCACAGGTTTCAGAAATGAGTTGCAGCTATGATGTCACAACACTGTATTAAGTGAGGAGTTGAGTACTAAAAAAAAGATCCTAGCTGGATTGTGGACTTTCATATAAATTCTGATTCTTCTATATGTTTAATGTATTTTAAGATGTGTATATTATTGTAATACCATAGAAATCATGGAAAGAATAGAATGGTTTGATTTTATGCCCAAGCAGGGCACGATGGAGAGCTCATTGATTTGTACTCAGGCTAAGTCCTTTTAGTTGGTAACACTCTCCCTCAGCCTGGTCTCTCTCAACCACAATCAGTTAGGAGAAGGAGGAGGATGGCTTTCCCTCCCAGTGGTGTGGGGGTCGGGCCAGCTCCATCCCCTTCCACAGACACAGGTGGAGTCTGCTTTACGGCCCGGAACATTCCGAACAGCGCGTATCCAGAAGATGACTGAAGATTAACATTAAAAAAAATTAGAATAAATGTGAAACCTGGTCCTGTTTAGCTGATCGTTGAGGCTACATGCCCTGCTTTCCTTTAGTTATTTTGTTGTTATTGTTTTTTTTTCCTTTTATTGTTTTTTTGTTGTTCTTAGAGGGTGACATTTATAATTGGCCAAACGACAGGTCCAAAGTAGCCTGAGGAGAATATTAAAGAGCGGATGTGCGCTGAGACTGTACAACTTGGTGTTGTAACCAGTACGTAACTGTGTGTTTCCTCACACTCTGTACGGACTCTGTCCCCCTGTGTTGAAGGTACTTGACTGTTTACATGGATGTACAGTAACTACTTTCATCTGTTCATGTGTGTGCAGTGGTCAATAAACAAAAAGCCTGTGCTTTCGTTTAAAAAAAATAGTGGTGTCTGCTCTTGTTTTTATGTCTAGTGACCTCATGTCTGGTCTTAGTTTAGCGTGTAGCACTGATTCATGTGAGATGGAGGTCTTGGTCTCCCTGGAGCAGGCTTAGAGAGAAACAGGAAATACTTCTGTCCTGCATGTGTTTGTGAGGCTGATTGTTGTATCCAGTGACTGTAGAAAGCAGTCTGCTTTACAGTTGTTGGTTGTACCTCACCCAAGTTCTATCCTCTCTGGCTTGCTCCCCTCTGTTCAGCACTTCTGTTCCAGGAGCTCGTCAGTCACACTGATGTAAGAGATGTTCTCTGCTCCGCTCAGGACATCCCTTCATTCAGCTGTTGCTGAAGACAGCGTTGATTCTGTCCTCCTCACACAGTGTTGGTGTACAGGCCCATCCAGTCAGAAGCCAGTAGAGGTCTTAACATCCTCCACTTTCCCTGATCCACTATAACTCAAAGCATATCACAACACCTCAGTTAGGATTTTGATTTGATGACCTTGGCCTTATGGTATTGAGGATCCTAATAATTTCCCAAATACAATATATAGAAATCTAAAGCGCACATACAAAAGCATATTTCAGGGGAATCATAGAGAAATTACTGCTAATCTGTCACAGCTGGAACAAAACATGATAACTTGTCTAACTAGGGTTGTGACACATATGCTTGCAACTGTTGGGTAGTTGCGGATTTGTCTGTGTCCGGCAATTCTCCAGGTCAGCCAAAGTGTCAAGGTATGGATGTTTTACTCTCTGATTGAAGCGACTCCAATCTTTCCCCTTGACTATGGAAATGGTCTGCCTATCAAGTGAGGGTCATTATTTCCAAGACGTCTTCAAGCCGTACTTCTGAGATCTTGTCGAGGCTGAGGCAAAGAAGAACAATCCAATTGCCATGTGCCTAATATGGTCAGAAGTCTACTCAAGAATGCATGCTTACCAAAACAGCAGAGGGAGGAGTTCTGGACTTAAGGCCCATTCCAACTTGTTTTCCTCCCACTTCAGACACTTTGCATGATCTAGTTGCTCTGAGCTCCACCCCAATGTCTTCGCACAGTGATTCAGCTCTTCCTTGCATACCTTACTCAGTGTGTCTGACTGTCTCAGTGAGCCTTACATTGGAGTTTATCAGCTAGTCAGCACCTCCTAGAGTGAAGCTATTTTGGAATGCCAACTGCAGCATCTGAGCCAGGCTAGAGGATCCTTTGACCTGCTCAGAGTTGACAACCCAGAGGATCCCATGCCATCCCTTAACATCTCCACATCCTGTGGTTTGCAAAAGTGTCACCCACAAGACAGACCATTACAAATGTCGAAAGACGGGTTTGTTTTTCTGTGGCCTCTAGTTATGTAGAGGTCCTTAAATGGTGTTAATTCTGTCATCCCCGCCGTTAAATCCTTTCTTGAGGGTGTTAACAGCCCGTCCAGCTTTATTTATGCTGCAGTGCTACACAATCATTTGAGGTCACTTGAACTTCCCCACAACCACCACATGCTGATTCACAAACCCTTTCTCCAGGTGCATCATACGTAACGAGGTAAGTCACAGAGGTTTTATCTGCAGCATGGGTTATGAAAATGTATCCACAAGTCCCATAAGGGTTCACCCATCTAAGGGTAAAAAGTCTGATTTGAGCGATTTTAGAACTATTCTTAAAAAAAAAAAAAGAACTATTCGACTACTTCCCCTGCTGCCGCTCCAGTGTTAGATAACAACATGAGACAAATGGCCCTGCTCTTCGGTGGAGTGCCGTGTCCAGAACCCCAGATGTGTTTACAGTAATCTGCCGTGAGACATGGAGCCTGTTTACTGAGACGAAATGGAGATCCCCTCGCAGCAGGACTTGAGTAACTGCTGAGCAGAGTGTTTGGGATGTGCTCCTTGTCTGCCTCGGTGAGTGCGAGAGAGTGAAAGCATCAGTGTGCCATTGCAGGGCTGCCAGCCCCCCTTCGCAGCAGTAAAGAGGGGGCCGTGTTCCCCTTGCATATTTCCTGCCTGATGCTGGAAACCCAGACGCCCATAAAACTCAGTGGACTCACACTCCATCATGGCAAAATTAGCCTTTATTTCTAACCATGTCAGCTACATGATATCACCATTTGGGGATGACGGTCACAAAATGAGAACAAGCCGTCTGTTTAAAGCATGGCTTTTCAAAAAGTTAATCTTACATGGTCCCACTGCACACAAAGCAAACACTTGAGAATAGAGTTGCAGGTGTCAGCCTTAATAACTGAGGTCTGTTCATTGCTCCATTTAATGTGAATTGTGGCTCAGAAAAATGTCTCCAAGTCCTCTTTACTGACGTCACTTGATGACTTGATTATGACTATTGCTGGAAGTCTACATTTAATCATTTAGCAGATGCTCCATACTCTAAAGCTTGAGAACAGACTAAAGATGTGTTATAGCCTAGTTGCACTTACTAAACTCTCTATAATTTCTGAATAGTTGACACAATGCTGAGATAAAACAATGTTTATATAAATCTAGGTGTGATATGAAATACAAAATAGATTAAATGAATGTTGATTTGATCTTTGATGTGAATGCATACCAGGCAGTGACTTATTCATATGTAGTTTTCCGTTCCTTTGGCTCTCCCAGGTGACTTCTTCTGCTCTCTCCTCCTAAGAAGGTCATAGCTAGGTCAGGGAGTATTTGTCCAAGATCACAAGCAATATTTAATCGTGTATGGATGTATGTAGGCCTATGTATATCATTATAGTTTATAATTGTATAGGCTCTCTATTAGCCTACCTATTGTTTCTTAGATTAAGCTCAGAAATTATGTCATTAAGATGTCAAGAGTCTCAGCATGTGTGAAACTAACTTTGTGGTTAACTTTGTAAATTGAAGAAGATCATGCCAAGATTGTTTACCTGTTTTATTTAAGGGGTATTTCTACAAACCTTTCACACCAACCTTGAGAGGATTCCTTGCTAGAGACCACTGTCGCTCCCAAGCCCCAGGACACTTAGGCAGATCACCATAATTAGCGTCAGATATAGGTTATGACTTCATTTTTAATAATGAAAAAGGCAAGTCTATTTCTATGAAATCTACGTAAGCCTATATCTTTCAAATTCCTAATTTCTTTCTTGTTGATGTCTATGAAAAGTTCAGTGTTGTTGGATAAGTTTGGTTATGAATTATAATGCTTTCTGGTCTTTTCAGAATATGGTTACCTGAGCCCTGGATTTACAGTAGGCCTATAATGAAAAAAAAACGAAGTTTAAATTTGGTCACATAGGCCACCCTAAGTAGGCCTACAGCCCCAGCTAGTAAATTCCTGGTTGAAGTCATTGTTGATATGAACGTAACGGGGTTGGATCACATCCTGGAGTTTTCCTCCCTCTCTCTCTCGAGCAGACTTTTCAAGTGCAGACAACGGGCAGATTATCTTTCAGCGGACAAAACCAGCGCACGCACTAGTGCAGGGAGAACGGAGGCACGTACCATTGACACAGTTTCCAATCGGTAAGTTCCTTAACCAGCAGCAGCTTTGACGATTTAGGGAGCTAGAC
Source organism: Sardina pilchardus (assembly GCF_963854185.1). Classification (NCBI taxonomy): domain Eukaryota; kingdom Metazoa; phylum Chordata; class Actinopteri; order Clupeiformes; family Clupeidae; genus Sardina; species Sardina pilchardus. The sequence continues at coordinate 27,357,233 of NC_085014.1, forward strand.
AATGTCATCCCATAATAACAAAAAGTTATTCTGGCAATATAATATATTCTTTTTTGTGTGTTTTCAATCGTTTGATCACCCAATTCGTTGTTGTCTTAACAATTTCTTAACAATGTCAAAATTGTTTGAAGTTAAACTAGCCTAATGTTTTTTTTCTTCTACAATTATGAACGGTAGAGAACTAGTGTTAGCTCCATCAACAAACAGTAGAGAGCAACATATCCACCCACAATTTAAAACACGTTGTCATAAAATGGTTTCTATTTATGACCTTTGGGAAGTCTATACTGACAAGTTGAGGACCACCTGTTTTATGTGAATGACCTCAATACATCATTCAGCTTTAACATAACTTTACAAAAGTTACTATATGCCTAACAAAGAGATGTATGTTTATTCTGTCCTTCCTGTTATTTATTAGGCTATCATTACTTAGTGAACTTAAAAATAGCCATTGAGAAGTTTGTGAAGTAGCCTATCCTACATCTAGAAAAATAATAAAGAGGACTTTTTAGAACCATGTCTTCAACGGAATACCTGTGGGTGAGTAGGCCTAGCCTACATCAAGGTGTTAATGGTTTTCATCACCTTTGTTGAAGAAAGTTCTTCTTGAGTAGGCTATAGCCTAACATTTGTTGTTCTTATTTGTTTTTAGCAGCATTTAGGCTATTTTCTATTGGAAATATAGGCCTAGCTCACCTTTTAGCTAATAAGCTATTGGGTTCATTTAAGGTTGGGCTCCAAAACATTTGAAACACATTAAGTTCTAGGCTACATAATAGCCTTCTATTGTGTATTCAGCCAGATGCATGACATCATCTTTCCTTAGCAACACTCACTTACAGTCACCTGTAAATCGGCAGGGTAAACTGCAGGAGCTCCCTGCTGGTGTGACATCATCTCTCTTGGCAAGAGGATTAATGGGCTGGGTTCAGCTCATATTTCTCATATATGCAAGCCTTATGTTTGTTTTCTCATATGAAACCCTTAATGTTTTGTGTTCTCATATGAAACCTTTAATGTTGGTTTTTATCATAATTATGATTATGAAACCTTTAATGTTTTCTCATATGGAACCCTTAGCCTATATTAGGCAGGGATCGCAGCGGCAAGCGACAGGCTTCCTATCTTTCTCTATGGTTCGGCAGCGCAATGGTGGCAGCGTTAGCGGAACACTGGCATTGAACAAGCTTCAACTTTCAAAGTGCAACCTGAGCATTTAATTGTCAGTTTAGGCAAACCGTTTGTGTTATTTACTTGTGATAGAACTTATTATGGTTTGAGTGTTGCGTTACGCTTACGCATTACTGCCACCTGCCACTGCCACACTGGCCCGTGTGATCCCTGCCTTAAGGGGGGTTCCCATTGTATGCGCAAGCGACAGTGCTTGGCTATTGTCAATGGCTTGCGCACGCAAGAACTGGCCTGCTGCTGCACTGAGCAAAGCGCAGCGCAAGCGGAATTTTGAAGCTGAAGGCCCCATCACATTACAGGCGGCATGCGCTGCGCTCACCGCTAGGTTGCTCTTGACTGAGGTAACGTTCTAACGATTGTTGTTGTGGTTACCGCTGGGCTCCGCGCAAAAGACCATTGACTTACAGCGCGCCGCGCTCAAAGTTCAACATATTTCAACTTTGACCGCGGTACCGCAAGAGCGGCAAAGCAGCAAAAATGCAGCTATACTGAGTGCAGCAGCAGACCAGTTCTTGCGCACTCAAACCATTGAAAGTAATGGGTTTCATAGCGCATGCCGCGTGTAATGTGATGGGGCCTTGAGCCACTCTTGCGCTACCCTGGAAATCCAAAGTTCTCGCGAGAACACAATTCGAATTGTACCTGCAAGATACTCTGGCCACGAGCAATGATACACGTTTTGCACCATTATCGGTGCAACCAATCAAATCAGTGTAGGCGGGACAAAGGCGAGCTGAACTGATGACAACCAGGGGGTCAGGATTTGACTGGTTAGCTTCGCCGATTAGCAAAGCACTTCCTCGTCGCCATTTTCCAGAAATACATCATCTCCGGTGCCGTTTTCCCTGCGTTTTCCTCATGCTGATTGGTGGCTGTTCCACTCTCAGCTCACGCACGAGCTTAGTGTGGGCACGAGCTCTCGTTCTGTACCTTACGTCAGTCAGTAACCTGGCACTTAATTGGCTAAGTAAAACGGCACCGGAAACAAGCCTCTTGAAACGCCATGTTGAAGCCTGAAAAAATCGTTCAATTTTGGCACATTTCACTAGCCTAGCATTCCCATTGAAATGAATGGGGGCGGGACTTGTTCACTTTCTCCAGTTCTTATAATACCTCCATGATGACAACAGTGCTACAACTTTCGGTTTTGGTCGTAGTTATCCAATTGCGTCGAAGTCCAGAATCAGTCAGAGTAAACATTGGTGGTAGTGTTATCCAATTGCGTGCAGTGAGATTTTCAAACGCATGTTTGGTGCCGTCCATTGAGTTGAGCCATTTTCATTATTCATGGCCAGACCTAGCCTGGCAAGCCAAACTACACAGAAATATAGTCTGGGGTCGGACCATTCACAGAGCTGAAGCCTGTGGGTGGGATGAACAGTTGTCTTTCAAACTGCCTCTGCACGTAATAGGCCAGCATCAAATACATCCTTCTTTAAAACGAATGACTTGAGTGCTTCTTTCTGCTCAACCTTCAAAGAAAAGCCCAAGTCTACATGTAACTCTTCCAAACGAGCCTCATCCATCTTTCGTTTTTCTCTATGGTTGTGCAACACGGTCTCACACCCAACTTGTCGAAACGAGGACGCATGGTCCAGCCCCCTGGCGTCAATATCGGAAGCCGAAGGTGAGCTAAGGCGGGCTCAAGGACTCCGTACACAGATAGAGTTTTCTGATTGGATAGGCTGGCCTGGACTTGAACGCAGGCTTGTCCTCAACGGTGCGACCCTAGACCATCCCGCTAGGCAAAAATATTTTTGGCCGCTAGGGTGCGTCTAGATTTCTAGGCTAGGCCAGACCCTTAATCTGAAAGATTCCAGGGCCTGGTTTACTACCAGGCTACTCTTGCGCATGGCGCTGCCAAAGTTAAACCATTGATCGCAGCGTGCTGTCATAGGTCTTTTGCGCTGAGCCCAGCAGCAACCACAACATCTTTGGGACATTAAGAGCAACCAAGAGTAACCTAGCGGCGAGTGCAGCATATGCCACGTACGATGTGATCGTGGCTTTAGGTGGGGATCACACTGGTCAGCGGCAAGCGGCAGGTTTGCTATTGTTCTCTACGGTTTAGCAGTGGGGCGGTGGCAGCACTAGCGCAAAGCTAGCATTGAACAAGCTGAGCGTTGAACTTGGTTCAACTTTCAATGTGCTTTCAAGCACAGCTTTTAAAGCGCTTACCACTGCCTCTTCGTTATTTCCAGGATGATCCCGCCTTATTATGGTCTGAGCGTTGCGTTAAATGCTTATGACAACTGGGAAGAGGGAGAATTCTAGAGTTTAGGGGGTGCACATCTCACCTGAACTGGGAACTTTCCAGTTTGAAGTGAGGGCTTTGGAAGAGCTCCCAGGAGAATGTTTTGACGTGATTCAACATGAAGGCTCTCACTTCGGAAGTGGGAACCTTCCCACTTCCCAGCCGTATGAATGCACTATTATCACTCCTTCGTTATTATTACTCACTAACTTCGTTATTTCCAGTGTGATCCCGCCTTAATGTGTTCCTCTCTAACTGTCCTGCACGGTCATGTCCAGGTGACATGTGTTCTCTAGTCTCGTATTTCAGTGTTTCATCTGGCACACAGAAACATGTCCAGTGTGTTAATCCAGACCTCCAGAACTGTGAGTGTGAGGTTTGAACTGACAGCTTGTTGGCTACAGGGCATGGACCGACAGTGAGACAATTGGAACTGCAACAGTGCCTTGCAGCTGCTAACCTTCTTTACAAACTCATAAAGGGTAATGCATGTAAAACAAAGTGGTTTCTGGTGAATGGTTCAGTTGGGATGGAATAGTGGGGATGGCAAATAGTGGCATCCTTTTTCAGCTGCCTGCCTCCCTGACTCACAACTTGATTCTCTAGTCTCCCACTAGAGGGAAGTGTAGAGCACACTCTTGCAGGTCCTAATTAGGTAATGCAGAGCTCTGGGTGGACTTTAGCATTCCCAACAGTGGAGGCAGAATACAGCGTAACACACACACACACACACACACACACACACACACACACACATACACACACACACTCCCCCTTTCTCCCTCTCTCTCTCTCTCTGTTACTCACTCAGATATACAAACCTCAGTCTCTTAGTCGCCCAGCTCAGGTCAACTCTTTGCTCAGTTTGTGTTTGTTCTTGTGCTGTTAGAGCCACCCAGAAAGTATTGTGCAGCTGAAAGCCAAACTCTTGCTCCGAACACTAGACTGACCCATCTTATGTAACTCTAATGGGTCATTGCAATGGAATTAGGAGAAACTGGGGACTTGCCAGTGAAGATGACCTATCAATCATTATGGACTTTCTCCATGGTGACATCTGTCAACATATTGGTGACAAAGATGGGTCCATCGTTCCTAACTTGATAAAGTAGTTTGGTGACGGTGGTCTGCCGGTGACAAATGGAGGGTGCTGCTCCAATGACAGAATGTCACAGAACTCTGACTCATGCAGACTGTTGTGGTTCCTGGCCTAAAGTTTAGGTGGCTATCTTTGTGTGTGTGTGTGTTTGTGTGTGTGTGTGTGTGTGTGTGTGTGTGTGTGTGTCCATGTCATTGTGATGAAGGGCAGTAAGTGAGGGGGAAGCACTTAATCCCTCTTTTGGTGAGGCCACTGGTAGGACCTTTAGCTGCCCTTCAACCAAGAGAGGGACGGCGTGGGGGCAGTATGGTTGTGTATCTGCTGGGCACGTGCCAAAGGCGTCGACTCCCCTGCTGTGATCAGTTCAGCTCCAAGTGAGAGCAGGAGGCTTAGTTGTGTAAGGATAAATGGGTTCTCACCCACAGGTCAGTGCGGTAGGCCCTTACAGTCGTCACTAAGTGTCCGAGGATGTTGCTCGTATACAGAATGATGACAGACAGACTGTCAGCACCATCTTCAGAGGTGTCGCTACATTAGAATGTTCTATTGGAGACAGAGATCTACTTGTTGAGTCACTTCTGCATTAATAGCCCCTCTGAAAGATAAGATGGGGTCATCTATGTAAATGGATGCATGGATGCATCATCCACGAACGGCGAATGATACAACCATCTGAACACTGAACTGCACTTTAAATGTCAACCATATGCACAGGCCAATGATGTTTTCTTGTGGTTACAACTTTTTTACTAACCCAATTTAGGCTTAATCTCGCCATCCCCTGCCTCTGAAGTTCCCATTTGAGATCTGCATGAGGTCGTAACACATTTCAACCACAACGCTTTGGATGTTGCTTATGCTATGATGTCACTGTGCAACTGACCACAGCTTTGTCTCCCCCCACCCCCCCCACACACACACACACACACACACACACTGGCCATATGAGCTCAATCACAGGATGACTGTGAACAGCAGCTGCACACAAGGCAAATGGGGCTGATGGGGGAGATGGAGCAGCCAGTACTTTTCACTGCTGAACAAGAGATCCTGTTCCTGTGTGGCTTGGAAAAGAAGGTGCGCCAGGCTTCCTTCCGTGTCTTTCTGTCCGTTCTCCCCCAGCCTGCACATTCCTCTGGACAGACATCACCGTCACCTCTGCCCTGCTCCTCCGCTCCTCCGCTCCTCCGCTCCTCCACTCCTCCTCTCCTAAGCTCCCCTCACAGGTTACAGGGGGAGCAGGGGGATGCGGCACCTCTCCAGCCTCAGCTTGGAATCCTCCACAGGCTGCTCTGTCATTCACTCGTCATGCTCTGAAAACTTTTCAACTAGCCTATATAATTATAAAACCACCAACCAACTGAGGAAAGTGTCAAGCAAACAAAAAAACTGGTCACGGATCAGTTGTAAAAATCACAATCTAGTCGTCACGGTTTATCCCCTTTTGGCAGCGCAGGCTGAGTGACTTCAGTATGGGGATTAAAACACGGCAGTTTGCAAATGTACAATAAATGTGTTCGCTTTTGGCACGGTGGTTCACATGATGTCATAACCGCCGCTTCCCACCACCAGCAGCACCACCCTACACCACCACCATCACCAGCACCACCTCTTAATGTTGTCTTTCATCGGTCTCAGTGAGCGTTAAGATGCTCCGCCACACCCAGCGGTGGGAGAACACACTGCCACACCGCTCCAGCAGCAGGCCACAGGGAGACGTGGGAACACGCTGGTAACCACGCGCTGAACTCATCGCTGTTTTGCTCCTTTCATTTGCTTTGATTCCTCAACCGTTCCAGTTCCAGGCCTTTGATAAGTGGGGCCTGTTGGAAATAACTGTTCCATTTGTGAGAATTGTTTGAAAAGGGCACGTATCTCAGCTCCAGTGGGTCTCTGGGAGAAAAACCCATTTGAGACCGCATATTTGGAGAGCCTAAACTCTTGCTTCAGTCCACATCCATCATCTCCATAATCCTTGAGACTGTAGCCCAGATGTTACCCCTCAGTGTGTGATTGGCCATGTGAGACTTATAGCCTGGTCTGCTCCTCATCAACCCCTCTCTTTCTCTCTTTCTTTCTCTCTCTCCGTCTCTCTCTCTCTCTCTCCCTCTCCCTCTATGTCTCTCTCTCCCTCTACGTCTCTCTCTCTGTCTCTCTCCCTCTCTCTCGGCTGTGCTGGAGAGGCCAGATAAGAGGCGAGAGGGGCCGTGTGTGCGCAGATGCTGCCACGATGAGTAAGCGTGGCTATTTCAGGCCTCCATAAGAGGCCAGGCCTGAGGGACAGCAGGTGGGCCAATAGGGTCTGCATTCCACCTATATTGTCCATCAGGCCAGCCAGTCTAGCACAACACAACAGAAACGCAGCCAATGAATCTGTCCTATAAATGTCAACAAAGCACCGTTGCCGTAATGCAGTAATGCTGTCTTGGCTCGTACACTGTTGACAAACCGTGACAGTTGGACGTTTCACCACCAACTGTTGAAGGAACTTGTGTTTTAACGCTACAATTCAGAGTTTAAGGGACAACTCGACTGCTTCATCTTGGGTGTATTTGGGTGGGTTTCCTACATTCTGACAGGTTCTAGCAGTAACATCTCAGACACGCAATTCATCAGTTGTTAGTAGACGCTCCAGGCACTGAAGGACAGAATCCCCAGGCTGCTTAGGTCATCTTAGCATCTGCTGACTGAAGAGGGAGCAGAAGAACAAGTCTAGTGTGAGAGGGAGAGACACATGCATGCCAGAGTGGATGAAAGAATTCCAGGAGAATGTAGAGGTCGTCTGCCTGTGCTGGAGTGTGATGAGGGAGAGAGTGCAGCGCACTGGCCCAGCGCATACAGGACAGGACTGGACTCGGCCTCCTATAGAGGCGTCCTCTACAAGGCATGGTGGCCATGGCGCCTGTCGGCCTCACGGAGGGATTAGTGTAATTGAGTCCCAAATTACACCACTGATAGATGTTTAGCCCTGTGTAATGAAGCAGAGACAAAACTGGCCATTCTAACCAAATGCTTTACATAAACAACATCATGGAGCATTGTTCCCCAGGCTGTGTGACTTCACAAAATGGAGGCTGTGTACATGGAAAACTCATTAGTCCCGATGAACAACCGCCATGACGGCTGTTTACTCGGGTCAGTAATTACAAGCTCTAAGGCCAGCTCTGTTTACTCTACTAATCTAGTTTCTCTCTACGAGGACAGTATATGAAAAACAACTGGTGGACGACAGACAGGATGGTACATTTAGTGCCCGGAGTCCTTCTCCTGCCGTCGGGAGGTCACAGTACAGCACATGTAGGTGTTGTGTACAGAGAGGCTAGCGCTTCACAATCAGCTCCATCCCAGAAGCGTGAGGTTTCATGAGCACAGAGAGCGTAGCGTCGCGCTCCCTTTATGGAAGTATTTCCACCCAGGGTCAAGCGCCGCCAGGGAGGGGTGTTCAGCGTTGAGAAATGAGGTGATGGCGCTTTTTTTCTCTCTCCTTCGCTCGCTCTTTCCGACTTAATCTCAAACCGATTTGTGTGCAACAAGCAGAACTTTGGCATGAATCACAGCAGGCATAGTTTTCGACACACATCACCGGTTCGCCAGAAAACAACCTCATAAACCTGGTGTTTTTTAATGAGAAATGAGATACCAGCATCAATCTGAACGAGAATGGAAATTCAAACAGCCCACCACAATAGAAAAGTTGGTGTATGAGGGGTAAAAATAGATCACTTGTGGTCTTCAGTTTCTAATATAAGCACTTACTTTGTATTTGGAGGACTTCCAATGGCTCATTCAAGACAAAGTCTAACCATATGTTTAAAACAGTTGAGAAAGAGTCATATGAGAAACGAAAGCATTTCCTAACATTAAACCATGAACAAAGCCTCACCCTTAGGGCCAGTGAGCACCTCATACATCAGCAGTGTGTAGATGAGGAAAGCAGATGATTTCTCAGCAGAAGTGATCTAATGAGTATCACCACGGGGTAGCTGACGAAGGAGAGCCAAGCGATGTCCCGGAGACCTCCGTCAGGCCGCTATACGCCACAGCTGGAGGAGTTTCGGAGACCCTGCGGCGAGAAAATTCCTCGAGTGCCCCACAAGATGGCTGAGCCGTCTCAGCGGAGCTGATGTGATTGAGCTGCGCTGCAGGGCTCTGCTGCCGTCGCCTGTGGCTGATTTAGGAAAAGTAGCGTGTAGGACAGGAATATTGAGGCAGACAAGAAGTCCCTTGAGCGACCCATAAAATACACCTCAAAATGTGCTGTGGAGCCGTCATTTCATTTTGGATAACAGGCAGACAAACCCACTCTGGTCTCCAGTCCCTTCAGGCCGTGATCACTTAACAATACAGTATGCAGATCTAGCCTGCCTGGCTGGGTGACAGTAATATCATTGATTGATGTTTATGGATGGAGCACTGTGGTACATCTATGACACTCTTTATAGTATGCTGATGTAAACAGTCCCAACTGAGTTACGATCAATTCCCTGGAAGAGTAATCAGTGCTGAACAAACATCTGTGATGGTGAGTCTGTGGGAGGATTTATAAACGGGGCGGACAGTGTTATGACTACGTGTTGTTTAGCAGTGGTTGTGGTTCGGCCTCCCTGTGGTTCTGCTGTGCTGTGGTCTAATGGCAGAGGTGCCTCTCAGCCGTACACACACGCATGCCAGAGGAAGCTGATCCCCTCTGGGTCTCCATCTTCATTCCAGCCTTTTCAATTCACTCTCTTCTCGCCTCTGATGTCACACCAGCGGAATTCCATCCCACTTCATCCACTCATCCCCCTGGTTGTGTCCACCCTGCCCCCCAATACTTTAGGGACCCTAAATGGCATGGGCAGTTATTGGTCAGCCTGTTGGGGCATCAGAGGCAGGACATGGGGTCGAGGGGTATATATATGTGTCTGTAGCATCGCCGAGTGCGTGTGACTTTGTGGATAGCATCTCGTCTCTCTCCATCACCTTCTGCCTCGGCACTCTCTCCTGGACTTAACCATGACCTTCTACAGGCACTCAGGTAAACATGCTCTTCTGCTTGCTCCAGGAGTCCATCAGGTATCTGAAGGTAACATGTAGGTTCTCAGGGCAAAGGGAACTTGTTCTGCTGTTTTCTCTCTTGGAACAGGGAATAGAGCTGTTTACCGTCCTGACCGAATTGATGATCTGAGCTGAATATGGATGTCTACTTGTCAAGATAAAACATTAAGGCAATTTGACTTATTGTTTGGTAAGGATGGGCTAAACCATCCACAAGGCTGCTCAAAACTAATGTCATATTTCTGGAATATTCTATATTAGATCATTTTTGACATGTATATTTTTCAGACTGCCATTGTGTAGATAGGACAGTGGTAAGAGACAGGAAGTGAGTGGGAGAGAGAGATAGGGCGGGGTGGGGAAATCAAACCTGGGTCTCAGGAGCACTGAGACCTCATGATGTTTGTCTCTTTTAGCTCAAGTTCTTTCTGTTTCGAAACATCCACAGTGATTCTCTCCCCAAATGTCACTCCTGCTGCTCTGCGGTGGGATTATTCCTGTGAGACGCGAGTCCATTCACTCTGTCCTGGCTCCTTGCCACATCAAAGTTCTGCTCAATCCCTCACTGACCTTTTTGAAATGCCTGGACCTCCCTTCTGGGGACCGAATGGTACACTCCTGCCCTCTGCTCTGAGCAGGCAGCAGGCACATGCCAGTGGTATTAGAGAGGAGCAGCTGTGGACGGAGCCTACCTCCAAAGGCTTAGTGGGGGAGCCACAGCGGTCAGCTCACTTATTGTGGACAGTCGGAGTAGGAGCAACTGGTAGTTGCCCAAGTTAGGGATGAGACAGACAAAAAGTCTGATGCCAACTGGCAGGGTTGAGCGTGATGGGTTTAATTGATAAGAGAACAAACATCATATCCACGCTGTCCGCTTGGATGCACTAGGCCTTTATCTGTTTATTGACTTAACTTGATATGTTTCACTTTTGATGTTCATCAACACAACCCTATTGGGAATAGTAACAAAACATCCAGACCAACTCCAGTTGGACGCAGATCTAATCTGCAGCAGATCTCTTGGATTTGCCCCTCACTTATAGCGCAGTGGTGTGGATCCCAGTAGCTCACCTGACATCTCCTGTAAAGCACAGCGCTACTGTGTCACCCTTTCATCTCCTGTGTAAGATGCTACTGTGAGCCACACACACAAGCGGCCTGAGGACAAGCCACTGAGGCTGTCTCCTGATAAACGGCTGACCAAAATAGCAGCCAGTTGTTTAAACAAACATCCCCATGGTAACTGGAGATAAATGTCATTCCACTGTCACTCCACATTCATCTGAGTCTTGTTGGACGCAATGGATTAGGAGAGACACGCAGCATTCTGTCATGCTGTAAAGGTCAGTGACAAATTATACACACAAGTCCTACCTAGCGCGGTGAGTCAGAGGTCTGCTGATGTTGGATTGAGCCTCTGACTCTGAGGACTGGAATGACAAAATGGAGCTCCACTCCACACCCAGCGGGGCACTGAACTCAATAGAGCCCTCAAGGAGCGATATCCTGGGCCAGCTTTCCTGAAGTCTCCAAACTGAATGGACACTCTAGATTTGCAGGCCGATACAGTTCAGCATCAGGCCTAATCCCCGTCTGGGAAAGAGGCCCAGAATGTTGGGCTGTGCTCTTTAAGCGGCGCGCTACTCCATGAGAATACATCCATCTGATACCCCAAACCCAAACTCATTTTGCACACGGACACTGGCTATGTGACCTTGGCTGTGACTCTGGCTGTCCACTATGTTTTGTTTTTTTCCAGGGAGCAGCTTCCCTGGTTTCCTGGCTGGCCGGCTGGGTCCACCTCTCTCCCTGGCTCTTTAGATGGAAGCTGTGGAATGTTAAAGAGTGGAACAGCGGGCAGCCCCAGGGAGCTCTGTTTACACGATAGCCAGTGATAGGTGGCCATCAGGGAGGACAGAGCCAGATAAAACCAAAACAAAGGGACGGACGACTTGTCCCTGTCTTTCTAGACATGTGGCAACACACATCAGCAGCGATACGCCTCCGTGCTGGCTGGCCGTGACATGACTTCATACGGCGCCGGCCCGCATCTGAGGACGCCTTTTCACACACACCTCCCTAAGTTGTTTGGCATGCCGTTGCTAGGCTGTGTTTGCTTACCGTGCCGTGAGCAGAGGCTGCTGCTGCTGCTGCGGGGGATAAAAAGTGGACAATCGGCACGGCCACAGGGGAGCTCTTCAAAGAGCGGTGTTGTGAGTCACCGACGGGCCACTCCTGATTTAGCCATAGTGGGGAAAACAGCTTTAGGGGGCCTGTATTAGTGTTACAAACTCCTAGAACTCTTTCACTGTGACCATTATCTTCCATGAGAGCTTCCCAGTGTGTGGGTTTGATTACCGTGTAGGCGAGAATAAAAAAAAAATGAGTGTGGCCTGTGATACATAACTTTGTATTTTAAAAGCCCCTTAAACTTTTTTCTTGCCCTGAGGTTACATGCTCCATACAAATAGATGGATCAGCAGGAGTCCTACCAAAAGGAAAATTTGAGACTATAGTGCCCCCTTGTGGGTGTTGTGGGAACACCACATTGGATGGCAAGACAGCCTTCCTTTACAACTTCATTCTCTTTAAACCAACTCACAAAACTTGAATGTTATTTAACAGGCCTAAGCGCATATGCCAGATTGGTGAACCCATTCCACATTCATCAAACTGACTTGTGTATTCATTCCACATCCATCAAACTGATTGGTGTTCTCATTCCACATCCATCAAGCTGAACGGTCCTGTGGTGATTTGCAGTTGGATTAATAACTTCTTCATGCTGAACTGGTTCCATGTTTGCCTTTTTCTACAGGGCCGCGTCACTATATCAGTGCTACGATGACTGACCGCTTTGACTGCTTCTACTGCCGTGACAACTTGCAGGGGAAGAAGTACGTCAACAAGGACAGCAAGCATGTCTGCGTGCGCTGCTTCGACAAGCTCTGTGCCAACACCTGTGCCGAATGCCGCCGCCCCATTGGCGCAGACGCCAAGGTAGGAGGTCACCTCTGTCAGGACCTTCATTTCCTCTCTGTTAACACCAGGCGTGTAGCTGTGGTCTCTCACTGTTGCTCTCCTCACCTCCCCTAGGAGTTGAATCACAAGAACCGCCACTGGCATGAGGACTGCTTCCGCTGTGCCAAGTGCTACAAGCCCCTGGCAAACGAGCCCTTCTCTGCCCGGGATGATGGCAAGATCATGTGTGGCAAGTGCAACTCCCGTGAAGAAGGCGCCCGGTGCCAGGCCTGTTACAAGGTCGTTATGCCAGGTCTGTACAGCTCATTCAGCCAACAGGGGACCGGCCTGTCCTCTGGTGTGACTTTCAGTCAGTTTTCATCCTTAACTCTTCTTGCTTAAACTAGACAACCGCATAAAAAACAACGGGACTGTCCTTGAGGTGTGGCCTAATTGTCTTTCACAGATAAGCATCTCCAGTTAACTATCCCTGTTATATCATTCTTGGCTCTTGCTGTTCTCTTTCTAAAGGCACCCAGAATGTGGAGTACAAGAACAAAGTGTGGCATGAGGAGTGCTTCACCTGCTTCGAGTGCAAGAAGCCGATCGGCTCTAATAGCTTCCTGACCAAGGGCGACGACATCTACTGTGCCCCTTGCCATGAGAAGAAGTTTGCCAAGCACTGTTTTGGCTGCAAGCAGGTAACCTCTCAGACACTACACCACAAACACATGGAGGAGCTGTGGAGCAAGAAACAGCGTCCTACACCAACCTCATACAGGCCCAGTGTGCATGAGGACAGAGACTCAAGTCTGGCCATCTCTCTCTCAATAATTGACCCTCTACTCTTCACTACTCAAAAAAATGCCCAGATCCGTTTGTTATCTAAAAGAAACACACACAGACTCCTGAACCTGAACCTAGTATAGAGTAGTATTAGTATTAGTATTACCTTAACCAGCCCTCCTTAGGCTAAAGACTCTGCAGTCATATTGCAACCCCTGTTCCCCCCCAGGCCATCACCTCCGGTGGGATCAGCTACCAGAACCAGCCCTGGCACAGCGAGTGCTTTGTGTGCCGCACCTGCAAGAAGGGTCTCGCGGGAGCCTCCTTCACCTCCCATGAGGACGCCGTCTACTGCGTGGACTGCTACAAGACCTCTGTGGCCAAGAAGTGCAATGGCTGCCAGAATGCTATTACAGGTACTACATATACTACATACACACACACACACATATAAAATATATATGATATATATCTATGTGTGTACAGCAATAAAGAAATGCCTCCAATGACTGTTGTTATAAAAGACAAATACATGATAATACATGAATACATGTGTTTGGAGCAGATCTGAGGCCTACAGAAGATGAACTCACCGGCAGCATGGCTTGTCTTTTCTCGGTGTCTCCCTGAAAATAACAACTCTTCCTCTTCCTCAGGATTTGGCAGGGGCACCAACGTGGTGAACTATGAGGGCCACGCCTGGCATGAGTACTGCTTCAACTGCAAGAAGTGCTCCCTGTCTCTGGCCAATAAGCGCTTCGTGCTCAATGGCGAGGACATCTACTGCCCTGACTGCGCCAAGAAGCTGTGAAGTACCAGTGGGATATTAACAGTCCAGTCAGATGGGATTCAACACTGATGAGATAGCAGTTAACACTTCTTTACAGCATCTTTATGTTTAAGCTGCAGTGCAAAATCAATGGGCGATAAAGTGGAGTAACTAGCAATAAGATGTACTATGCAGATTCAACTGGGAGACGAATGAACTTATAAGGGTCATCTCAATGCAACATGTATATCTGCATTTTAACACTCGAAACCAGCATCAGAAAGATCTGATGGCCATTAACTGATTAATGTTTTTTTTTGTTTGTTTTTCAATTAATGAGCAGAAGCAATATGCTTTTAGAGCTACAATAAGTCAGTGCTTTTAGTGGCTTTGCTTAACCTCTGAAACTGTTTGTCATATTTGAGCAGAGGTTCAACGGAAGATTTAAGTAACGCAGTCAAAGTGTAGATGCTAGGCTCACTTATACACTTCTGTATGGCAACCATGTATCAGTGCTTGTGGAGTGGACTTGTCTGTGTGTGGGATGCTGCAGTGTGGCTTCCATCTGATGAATAGGGATGCACCAGTACTTACACAGCATGAGAAATGCTAAGAAAAACTAAATACATTGTGTTTCACGGAGTTCAATAAAATCTACCTTAAACTTTCAAATCTCATTTCTTTTATTTATATAATGGTAATGTTCATATTTGCACAAGGACAAAAGATCAACACAAACACTCAAATTTTATCTTGCAAAACTTTATTTTAACAGTTTTATCCAGTACACTTTAGATATATTTACAAATATAATTTTATGGATAGGGCCGTATTTAGAGCTGAACAGCTCTTCAGAAGCGAATTCTCCTCATGGCCCAAGTCAGGTAGAGTGATTGTCATGGCCGAGGTAAGCACATGTGACTTGCTGCTTTAGCAATTATATGAAAATAAAAATCGGTCCTACTCTTTAACCTAAGGCACTGTTCTATCCTACCGCTGGAACAACTAGGAGATGGAGAACAGTTTTAAGCTTTAAATTCAAGTTCATAGCATAGAGGGAGTACAAGGTTCTTTCAACAATGTCGTCATCAGCCACTGTCACCGTCTGACATCAGTAGTGCTGATCTCATGTTAAGCTCAAGCATACCTACACACACACACACACGCCCACACCCACGCACACACAGATGCAAAGTACAGACTTTACTGGCGGACTAAGGAGCCCACGGCATGACTTGGGGCACTTAGGGTGGCTAAAGCATTCTCTCCTCAGGTGTACTAACAGGACTCAAAGGCCGAGAGAGAGAGAGGGAGTGACTAGCAGCCAACGCAGTCATCATCCTCATCCCCTCAGGCGAACACGCCAGTGTCTCCTCCCAGCTGCAGCACTAAACCCAGAACACTGTTCTCCTCCTCTACGCCACCGGCCTTCGGCCACAGGAGGCCTGCAATTAACCCACAGTGCAAAAATGTCTAGGCCTCGTCAAACGTCTCATTTCATTCAAAAGCGCACAAAGAGGAATCTAGCCGATCTGAAGCGGTCTATACAGGTCACATGTCGCAAGTCACAAGAAGAGTGTAAGCAATTACGACCAACAGCGGTCACACGCACACATACACACACCCACACACACACACAACCTGTTTTAAATAGTTGAAATTCTTAGTATTCATTAATAACATAACATAAGCTACATGACCCTGATGTGTTGATCTGTTTGAGCCTTTAGTATGTACAGATAGAGATAGATTAAAATATGATAAGAGCAACATTCCGCTCAGACTATTAAGGGTCCCCAAACACACTCATGCACAAACCAATCGAAGCGTGGGAAAGTTCAAGATATTCACTTTTCCTGACAACCAAATTAAACATGGAGGCCAGGATTGGTCAAAGAACACCCAATGGCCCTGTGCTACGGTCCACCCTTTACTCGGCAACTAACTTGTGAAGCTGTGACACTCATTCCACCAAGGCCACAATCATCCACATCCAACGCAACCATTTTCAATCCGACTTTGCTACCCACACATTCAAATTCTGAACTGACCTTTTGACCACTCGAGTCAGTATGCAACCCTTAGCTGGACTTCTTACCCAACCTTACTGAGCAAACCAGTACAACCTGTAAACTTTACGGCACTTTCCGTCCACATCCTCCTTCCCATCACACACACAGAGCCCATTCCAACTCACTCACACAAACATACACACACGCACGCACGCACACACACACACACACACACGGCCTCTGCCAAATGAGACAGTAGCAGGATAAGCCCTGGTCATCTTAGTAGATCAGGAGACGTGTGTAACATGTAAAGCTTTAGAGTGTTGCAACAGCGCTGGCTCCCTGCACTTAGGGCTGGCTGCTGTGGTCCTCACTAACGTATCGTATGTGTACAGTAACAGACTATTGAACATCTCCACACTACTCTACCCTGAAGCCCCCTTCCCACAGTCACACAGAGACATGGCTTACCGGCCTAATACTGATTATATACATAACACTTAAATATGTAGAAATATATATTCAAATATATATATTTTTATATATTTATAAACAACCAAATTAGAGATCTTAAAACTGAAGACCGCTTGAGTCGAAGGTATAGATGCATATGTGTGCAAGAGCATGGATGGAGTGAGGGAGAAAAGCAACTAAGAGAAAAAAAAAAGGATGTGGGAACTGGCATGTTTTGGAACATGGAACTCGGGAGTAGCCAGAGCAGAACCTCTAGACTGGGAACGTCTTGTAAAACAAAACTTAAAGAAAGAAGAAAAATCAGTTATGGGGCTGGTGCATTCCTCCTTACAGCAAACCCTGAGGGGGGAACCATAGACACACATGCACACGCACACACACACAGGTCTACAGTGAATCCTCTGAGTACTACAGATGTAATATGATTATTACATGAATGACATGGATTCATACAGCCACCAGCCTTGTTTTAGGGTGGTAATTATGTTAAAACAACTGATATGAGTATCTAACCATCACAGAATATCTAACCATTGCATTTATGTACACGTAACGAATGTGTGTAAAACAGTAAGAACCGAGAACTAAAACACCATTCATCTTCTCTCAAATGAACAGGCAGAATGCATGACCTTCATTAAGCAGGACAGCTCACAACACATTGTTGTTGTTAACACCTCCATCCTTGGGTTAAGTTAAAAAGGAAGGCGCAGATGCGGAGACAGATGTAGAGAACAACAATACGTCAATTAGATGGATGTAGGTTGAAGCGAAACCCAGAAAATCCCGTTTGTCAGAGACAAGCTCTCTGAAGAAATGTGCTGACCTATGTGCAACGCCCCACCCTCCGAAAAAATCAAAACAGAGGTTTCTGGGCAGCCACGGGAGTGGCGCTAATGACAGCTGGAAAAGCCTAGCGTGGCGGGGCGAGGGTCTGGGGGTGTCCGGTGGGGGGGGGGAGGCGATGGGCAGTGAGCGCTGCCATGCGGCGGCTCCCCGAATCTGAGCAGGGTGGAGACGGAGCGAGGGAGGAGAAACGGAGACGAATCTTTCAGTTTCACTTAGAGAGCCCCAGGCCCGCCGTGATCCCAGCTGGTAGCGTTCTCAGATTCCAGGAGGGGTTCCAATGTGGGCTGCATTCTTCAGCTCCAGGCTTGAGTTTGAGACTAAATGTCTGTGTGTGTGTGTGTGTGTGTGTGAGAACAGGAGGAGCAGTGCAAGAGAAGGTGAAGCTCGGAGCCCAGAGGGCCGCTCTGAGCACGACATGTCCCCACCAAAAGCAGCGCGCGGTCATGGACTACCCGGGGCTGCTTCTCTTTGGTCACCAGAGATCGGCAGCTGTGTCTACCCTCATCACCGTCATACCAACACACAGCCGCATCAACGTGTGCTTATGGAATTTTCTTGGGAGAAAAAAAAAAACCCAAACAAAACAAAACCAAAAAATCTCAAAATAACAAACATCGAAGTGGCGGTCATAAAATTCAAAGATGAAGAGGAATAAATTACGACATTGCAGCCCCCTCAATTACAAAAATGACACAAATAATAACAATAACACAATAACAATTAATTAATAATATCAATAACAACAATAAAAAAACAACAGAAACTCACAGGACTAAAATCTATATATAGGAAGGAGGCTGAGAGCCGGAGCAGACGAGCACACTGAAGAATATTTAGGTATTCCCTGAAGCGTTTCTTTTTCGTTTGTTTTGTGTTGTGTTTGTGTTTGTGTCATCGGTCTTGCCACTGAGGTGAGGAGTTGAAGGTCACGTCCCACAGCTCTGCGTTGGGTCGGGGGGAGGAGGAGGGGGGGTCTCTGCTCTCAAGTTCAACTGGACAACAACTCACAGAGTGCAAAAAAATAAACAAATATGTATGTATATCACAAGGCTCCGGTCCTCACATCTCTAGAAGTAGGAGAGAGAGAGCGAGCGAGAGAAAGAGAGAGAGAAAGAGAAAGAGAAAGAGTGGGAACAAATGTGAACACAGGGCAGGACACAATCAAATATGATACTGAGCCCTGAGGCAAAACTAAATCCATATTTCAGAAGACTAATCATGCCTTAACTGTAAGACTATCTTCTCCATTACATAGACTGAGGGAGCTACACAGACTGCAGTGGTCAGCCCTTACCGGTCAAGGCCTCGATGGGCTGGCTGGGGTGCAGGGAGCTGACGGACGTCTTCTCCTCAAAGGCCACGCGCGGGCCCTCGGGAGCCCCCGCCTCGCGCTCCATCAGGCCCTGGTTGCAGGCCTCCGCCTCCAGCAGTGGCCGGCCCTTGCTGTGGACGTTGAGGTCGATGAGCTCCTCGAAACTCCAGGGCCCGGACTTTCCGTTGACCCCTGGCGCCAGGCCCACCTTGGCGTCTTCGTTCACAAACTCGGAGCCCTCCACCAGCCGGCTTTTGGACGGGGGACAACTGGTGAGGGGATGAGGGGGGTGGAGGTGGGGGGAGAAGGTATAGTGGTCTGTGTTTACTCCCAGTGGCCACAGATAGGCCTGTCTAATCTCCCAGTAATGGGCCTAGGGGGGCTCAGACCCACCGCGCAGGGCTAATCCTGCTGAGCAGGCTTACAGCCGGCCCGCCTCACCTCCTGAGCTGTGCAGGGCCACGACAGGAAAGACCTGCTCTGGGCTACGCAGCAGCCACTCTCCACTAACCTACATTTGGGGCAGGATAAAGCACCCTGTGTCACCACAGGGCATAATGGACAATTCTTTTACTTAGAGCCGCTGTATGCAACATCAGCTGGATTTGCTAACTTACGCAAAACAACCAATAGGCGTCCGCCACAAACCTTTCAGTGGAACCCCAACTCCACACCCACCTGACCCTCTGGAAGAATGACCATCTCTTTGGGAGCGGTCAATTTGGCTTACAGTCCTACAGTACGGTTAAGTTCCCCTAACTGACTGACTGAGATTCCATGATGGGAGCCCTGGACAGTGTCAAGCTATTAACACGTCTAATTGCACTGAAATCCATCAGGACGTTTTGGCCAGAGAATCTCTTGGTTCCCTGTGCAGTGGTCAGGCGTGCTGAGAGTGGACTACCGACCTGTCAGCAGGGGGCTCCTGTGTGCAGGATCCGTTGCTGTTCTCCTTGTTGTCCACCCCAGGCTGTCCATTCACACAGCCCAAGGGTTCCTCCCGCTCTGCCATTGGCTCAGCTGAAGGAAGGGCCTCCTCCTCCTCCTCCTCCTCCTGGGCCTCGGATTGGTTGGACTGCAAAGCAGCGTCTTCTGGTTGGTCAGGATTTTCCAATGTGAGAAAGGAGCAGAGGATTGATATGATTAATACAGTGAACTTGACGTTTTTGAATCTCAAGAAGGATTTGGGATGACAGCACTAGAGAGTAGCAATAAGGGAAGTGACCGTTACCGTTGGTTTCACAGTTTGCCTGGTCATCATCGCCATTTCCATTCATCTCCTGGACACATTTCTCATCGTCTCTCTATTCAAAGAACACACAAACAATAACCATCAAACATGCCCTCATTACTGGGTCTCTTAAGACCAAGTGTGCCAAAGTAGGCAGTCCCTGGATTGAAATGGTCCCTACAGTATATTGCCTGTGCTACTTCGGTCAAGAACATTGACTGTGATTCAGATCACAACAAACACTTGTACAACCTTTGCCATAAGGCAGAGCAGTCTGTTACAGTGTACTGTGTACAAGACACAGTTAAAAAAATGATGGCCATGAGAAGGTGTGTTAACACTGAACTCTTGAGATTGGAAAGTACGTCCTGACAAGCCTGAGTTGTCAAGCTCAACAGGGTCTGGCGTCTTCCTGAGGGGACATTATACCATTTCCGTCATACACGGCTACTTGCCTAAATGAGGAGATAAACTTTTTTTTCCATCTTTTAGGTTTCATTTGTCACCACTTTGGAGCCTCCAGTGAAAACCAAATAGCTGGCCACACAAAACCAATGGGAGTTTCAGGAGCTGCATAGCCAAGACTGACTTGCTGACTCCACTCTCAATTTCCATCTCCATCTCCAAGTGAACGGAGCGCTTGCGGAATGCTCACAAGGGAATCAGACGCACAAAATCTGCTGCCATTGACAACTCTAATAAATGTTTTGCAGCGGTCAAATACAAAAAATATCGGAGCAGCATTCTGAAGAGCCGTATCATACAATTCCTCAATTACCGGCCACCTTTTTGAGGTGACAACTGACTACATAAACAGCAGTGAAATAAAAATAAACTACGGTACATCTTTAGCTTAAAAACAATCCAGATTGGTCAGCTTTGTAACTGAACTTACCTTGAAGTCATTTTGGTCTGTTTTTCTTGTTCTCTTCATGATCTCCTCGATTCTCTGCAGATACCAACCCAGACACAGACACACTCATGAAACTTGTACAACAGCATCACTAAAATGCCCATTACAAACCCTTCAATAGCACTCAGTACATATACACTGACAAATTGTACAGAGCTCATATGCTTACTAGATGCAGTCCCAGATAGTCATGATCAGTTGTGTGTGTGTGTGTGTGTGTGTGTGTGTGTGTGTGTGTGTGTGTTCTAACCTTCTTCCTCTCCATGCGCTCCTGTTGGTTCTGCTGGAGGACGCGTTCTCGCTCCAGACGCAGCTTCTCCGCCTCTTCCAGGGCGCGTGCCTCAGCCTCCTCGCGCTGCCACGGGTCAGACAACATGTCAATCAAACACTTCATGGCTGAACTACTTCCTGCTGCGTGGACATGATGGGTGATGTGAGCCTCATCATGAAGGCCTACATCGGTCAAGTAATGACTTCAGTCCAGGATAAATAGGTACAGTGGCTTAAAAAAGTACTAAATCCCCCTGCAAATCCTTAGTTTTAGTTCAACTATATTTTAGGGAAAATATCTACACATATCTTCCCAATCCCAATTTTTCCAATGTGCAGTTGATGTTTTTAAATAGCATATAACCATCTATATTTCCGAAGGTTAAAGAAGTTCAAGTTCAAGTTAAACAAGTCTTAACACATTCCCGTTCGTGTTTTTGAGGCACTCCATTGTGGCTTTATCCTTGTGCTTTGGGTGACCATCTTCCCCCATCAGTACTGTATTCCTCCATCACTGTTCCAGGCGGCCTCACCTCTTTCTGCAGCTCCGCCTGCCTCAGCTCGTCCTCCTGCCTCTGCTTCTCCCGCTCCTCCTCCGCCTTCACCGCGTCCTCCTCCTCCTGCTTCTTCCTCTCCTCCGCGAGCCTCTTCTCCTCCTCCAGGCGCTTCACTCGCGCCTCCTCCGCCAAGCGCTTCTCCTCCTCCTTCCTCAACCTGCAGGACAGACGACAGACGACAGTCACACTGATGGAACACAGAGTCACCTGAACACTGAACAGCAAAGAATAGTTGATCTTCACCTCTGGTGGAAAACATGTCTGCTATGATTTAGGCTACAAGACTGGCTCTTAATAAGGAGAAATAAGGAGTCAATGTCATGGCTGGGGACTGGGGACAATTCTTCACAAAGACGCAGACGAGCCAACTCATGTATCAACTGAGCAGTCAAACAGTGTGTAGAGAGCCAGCTCGATCCCAATTCCCAAAATGAGGAAGAGGGTGTTACGGCCTTGAGAGGATTTTTGCTGTATGTCTACTCTAGAGGAACAGTGAAGATGTTTAGAGGAACAGAGAAGAGATTTAGGAATAAAATAAACTGTTGGAGTTTATTTTTCACACATTCTACCTCATTGCATTCTACCTCATTGCTCTCCTGGTGTAGTTACCAATAGTGTAATGCAATACACAGACCAAACTGATTGAACAAACGTGCTAGTCTGTTTCACTAATAGGAGCCTTTTACTGTATGTGCCCAGGATCACACAGGCCGGTTGAGTTCAGCCGCACGTCTCTCAGTTGCTGAAGTCAGCAGCCCATTATCAGCTGCAGCTCCCCAGCCTCCAATAAGGGCCGTGAGTGGCCCTCAGGGGGACGCAAGCACGCGGGCCTTTGGCTGAGCAGCTCCATTCCTCCGCACTGCTTTAGCGGGCCGGGCCAGCCCAGCTCCACTGAGCCCATGTGAGGGATTCTTCCCTCATCACCTCCTCCTTCTCTCCTCCTCTCCTCTCCTCCCCTCCCCTCACCTCTCTTCCTCCTCTCTCTGCACGCGCAGCTGCTCCTCTCGCTCCTTCTGCTCGCGGGCCAGACGCCGGTTCTCGGCCAGGATCTTGGCGGCCTCGGCGGCAGAATTGGTTCCAGCCGCGGCTTTGGAGCTGGCGTCTGGAGGGGAAGAGAGGAAAGGGCGGAAGAGAGAGAGAAAAAAAGGGTTAAGGCAGCAGAAAGTTTGTCAAAAAGTACTACTGTGGAAGCATGCAAGCCCCTTACAAACACCGACAACAGTACAATTAGCATGCTAACTCAAGCCATACAGTTGTATTTGAACAATTTCATGGTTCAAGGTTTTTATATTTTTTCAGGGCAGAACAGAACACCAGAACAACAGAACAGACGTGCATAGCCTATGCGTGAGTGTACCTTCCTACCATGACCATACAACATGAGAATCAGTCCGAGGATGAGACTAGTGCCAGTTGCTTACAAAACGTGTTTGTTTGCCATCGCTGTAAGGCCCTGTCAGAATAAGGAGGGCACTTCTTCCCTTTCTGTCTGAATGAGCTTCATCCTGGTGGTACAGTACATTGTGTGGCTACACACGGCTGTAATTTACTTGGTAAATGTGGCAGCCAGATGTGGCTGGGCAGTGCTGCCGAGTGCCTGGCACTTGCAATAGTCAGACATTGTTGTGAATCGAGCCAATTAATTGACCACGGTTGTCTTCCCAAGCGAGTCAAAACATAGGAAGCATTATTAAAAAGTATGTAGGGTAATAATTTAGTCGAAATGAGCCAGATGCTTAACTGACCTTAATTGTGCTTGAGCACATGATTCAAATTGTTTTAGCCGCTTGCTCCAAAAGAGGTCTTAGTGAGAATTGCCCCACAGGCTGCAAGCTCACCCAAGAAGCTTTTCATTCCCAGTAAGCAGAGAGGGGGGTCACCTGACACGTTTCTCTCACAGACTATAAAATTACACACCACGGGGCAACTGCTCTTGGACGTCTGTGTCTCCAGAGCACCTGGTGAATGCGCCAAGAGAGCCCAATCAGAGGAGCTTCACTTGTAGCTCACGGTCCCAGATTACAGCATCTGTCCTGGAGTGCTGAGCACCACTCTCTCCAGCAGGGGGCGCAGCATGTCATAACTCAGCACATCCACCAGAGCGCTGCAGGAATGAAACCACCTCCATTACCTTCAGCATTACCAGCAGATCTAAAGGTGGCTGCTGCTGATACCGGCTCTCTATAGGCAGGGGGAGTTAGCGTTAGAGTGCAGGGAAACCAGATCACTGAAGCTGGGTATGTCTTGTGCCTGTAAGGTTGTACAACGTCCTTGCATAATGACCTTGAGGGCAAAGGGGATGCTCTCTGGCACAGCGGTGCAGAGTTTCCGTCAATAATACGTCCCAAGGGCCGATTCTCTTACCTCCACCTCTCAAAACAGGCAGAGACAGCAGTCCGTCTCTACCCTCTGCCTTCCATAGGAACCTGCCCAGCAGCTAATAGCTGCAGGGTCTCTGCTACCCTACAACAGCAAAGGCCTTGGCTTCCAATTCACCTTTTAAGCACTACTGATGCACTACTAATTCATTTTGCTCTATAAGCAACCTTGAATTTTTGCGAGGTGCTACAGTATATCAATGTAAACACACCTCATAATTAGTACACTCAGGCTTAAAAAGAAAAAGCCGTTGCTTGGAGAGACACTTCCTTGTTTGATTATATATCAACAGCTTTTTCAAGCAGCTTCATATTGTCAAGACACTCAAAATTTGTAAAAAAATTGCCATGTATTGAAAGTCAAGTTGTTGTTTTTTTAAATCAGGTATAACTTAAACTACTTCTGCTCGCATATGACTGCGGTGTGCTGCATGTTGTGAGACGCTGCTTTGGGCAGCTAATCTGTGTGCTTATTCAACAGTAGCGGTGCGCTTTGAGAGTAGTAATCTGTGAAGGCGCTGCTGAGGTGGTGAGGTCACGAGTGGGTCAGATGAG
The DNA here is from genome assembly GCF_963854185.1 of Sardina pilchardus. Lineage (NCBI taxonomy): Eukaryota > Metazoa > Chordata > Actinopteri > Clupeiformes > Clupeidae > Sardina > Sardina pilchardus. The sequence goes on from NC_085014.1 coordinate 27,381,884, forward strand.
GAGGAAGCACAGACGCACTCACCCTCTTTGGCCTTGGAGGCTGGTGCTGGTGCTGGAGCTGGGGCTGGAGCTGGAGCTGGGGCAGGGGTGGGGGCGGAGGCCGGGCTGGCCTGGGCGCTGGGGTCCGGAGATGCCACGGGCATGAGGGGCTGCATGGGGGACATTTCCTTTGGCTTGGAGTCCCTCTTGCGGAGGGTGGGCGGCCCGGTGGGGGTGAGGGACGGCCTCTGGATGGGCGGCGGCTTGGAGGAGGTCTGCGGCTGGGGGGAGGGGGGGCGCTGCTTCAGCCCCGAGGGGGACGGGGGACGGTTACGTGGACTCCTGCAGGAGGGTAATTAGACACCACAGACAATAAAGCACAACACACGCACACACACACACTCAATCAGTCACACACAGGTGAGCTCACCGAAACCTTCCCTTTGCAAGGAGTTCAGATGTACTGGAATGTGATATGTGGCCGCGTCTTGGCTTTACAAAAGAGCAGGCCTTACGTAAGGACACTGCAGAGCACATACGCTGAGGAGACTCACACAGAGTTGGCATTCACAAGACGGCAACATGTGATAACTGACACTGAATTCTACCCTACAGGGACCTTACGCAATCTTTCCCATTGGTACCTCATCGACACATGTCTGTGCTCATTAGACCCTTGCTTTGTTATCACAGAAAACAGACTCGTGTCCTCATGCCTGGTGCTGATGGAGTTGGTCTTTGCATTTACGCCTTTTACTCGTGCCAACATCAGCGGATGGTTTGTTTAGCTGTATGTGACGGTGAATGTGTATGTGTAATGTGTAAGGTGTAAGGTGTGTGGTGTGTGTCTTACTTGGCAGTGACTGGGGAGGGGGCTCTCTTGTTGGTGCTGGTGTTGAGGGGGGCTGGGGAAGGGGAGCGGTGGCGACTGGTGGGGGTGGAGGGAGAGGTGGGGCGCGTCGCCCCCGGAGATGAGAAGCGCTTCTCAGCTTTCTGCTGCTCAGCGAGGGAGCGAGGAAAGATGAGAACAGACAGAGAGGGAGAGAGAGAGAGAGAGAGAGAGAGAGAGAGAGAGAGAGAGAGAGAGACACACACAAATCAGTATTTTATGAGCCAATTCTGAAGCAGCCATTCAACAAAGGCCTGTACCTACACTGTACACACCGATGAAAGATAAAACACCCAACAAAAGCAAAACAACCCAAACAATCAAAACAACACAATTAGTCAGAAACACAATCTGACTGAACACACCAATCACACAGCGATTACTGTACTCCCGAAGACTTCTAAAAAACGTTTCTTTCCATTCTTAACAAGCCCATGTCCAGCTAATGTTTCAGAGCGAACTTCTCTCATTCCATATTGTTGCGAGCACACTGACTGCTGAGAGTTGTTCCATGAACTAGACTCTGAGCTTCTCAGGACCATAGAACTGGCTTTTCCTTCAGCCAATGTCTGACTAGAGGTACAAGCACATCTTACTCAAGCATTTAATGATCACGTCACAAGCTGAGAATCTCCATTACACTTGTAAGGTGGTCAGACTCCTGTCCCATCACTGGCTAACGTCCTCTTATCCTTCAGTGGTGACTGACCCGCACATCAACCAGGGGATTGTAGAATGCCAGGGACTGGTGTCACTTCTCATCCCCATCTAGCGAGCCACTGCTCAGGCTGACTTAGTAGTGTGCACGTGTAGACACACACACACACACACACACACGGCTCACTTATCAGCCTGTGGTTTACGCACTTGACTACACACAGGCTCCACTCTGCGCTGTTTGGTGAGTGCGGTCCCCTGCAGCACACTAGCTCTGGTGTCTTCATGCCTCCTGACTCTGGATCAGTGGACGTGTGGCCCTGTGCAGGCGGAGCAGCTCAGGGGGACGGTGACCTTCTCCTGAGCGCTTCACATCCTTCCGAGCCCTGTACACCTTCCCTCCTCCATCCTAGCGCCTTATTGAACTCAGATCAAGGATGATTTCCATACTGACCCTCCCCTCCATCTGACCTCGCGTGGCTACCTACAAAGCTCTTCCCAGCACTGCTGCCGGCTGTTCCAAAAGTGCTAATTGTGCTCTATGAGTCAGAGGTACACTCTATGTAACACAATGTTGCTCAGCACCTTAACAGATCAACTGTTGTGAGCCAGGTTTCCTGTATGTGAACTTCCAGGTACATTCACATTGGTTTGCCAATTATATTATATTATATATAGCTAAAATATTCTCCAAACAGAGCAAGCCCAAGATAGTATTGCCCTCTCTCCAACAATGGTGGCTATGTGCTGGGGCCCTTGCTGTCGAGTGGTGTCACTTACAGCGCAGGCCATCACTGTGATCATCAGCAGTGATACAGGGCTGGGCTACTTTGGGAGGCAAATCAGAGGAGATCATGTGCTGCCAGTGGAGCAGGTCTTTATCGCCGTGTCACCATTTCCCTCCAGGACAGAGGACACGCTCCCGTCTCCCACCCCACTTTTCCATTTAGAACACACAGTGCCAGTGCAGACCATCGGTCCCCCAAAGGACCACCTTCATGCTCCCATCAGATATCACATAGCAAAATAATGTCAAACTTTAATAATGCCAAATTATCTGAGTGTATTTGAACTTGTTAGGGCTTGTGTGTGTGTGCGTGTGTGTCAGGGACAGAGGGATGGAGAGAAGGCCACCCCTCTTGACCTCGGAAAAATTAAACATCATTTTCTGTGCCACTCCAATGCAAGTTATGGCCTCAACGTGGCCAACCATATAAAAATGGTCAGGCTCTGACACTGGTACGATTGTGTGTGCATGTGTGTGAGTGCGTGCGTGCACTAATGCAAGTGTGAAAGCGTGTTGCAGTCCATTACAATTATATACAAATATTTCTGTATATAGACTTCGGTCTGAATGTGAGTGTGAGGACCACACGTGTGTGTACGGTGTGTATTCGTGTGTGTGAGTGTGTATATACTGTATGCATGAGTGCATCCTCACCGTGCCACCACTGTCCAGGGCGGCGTGGGCCGAGGCGGAGGTGGGCAGGCCGTTGCGGCGGTCACTGCTGCGGCTGCGGACCGGCCCGCTGCGTCCGGCGGGGGGCGTGGCCGAGGCTGAGCGAGGACACAGCACGTGAGACTCTGGGTCAGAGGACACGCAGGGGACAGGGGACAGAGGACAGCCAGCGAGGGAGAGAGGGAGAGGAGCGGGACAGCAGGCGGGAGGACAGGACACATGCAGCCCGCAGAGGAGAGCAAAGCAAAGGAGGAGAGAGAGAGAGATGGAGAAAGAGAGAGATGGAGAAAGAGAGAGCGAGAGAAAGGTGGAGAGAGAGATAGAGAGAAAGGAAAGAGATGGAGAGAGAGCGAGATAGAAATAAAAGAGAGATGAGGGAGAGAGAGTGAGAGAGAAATAAAAGAGAGAGATGGAGGGAGAGAGTGAGATAGAGAGAGAAATAAAAGAGAGAAAGCAGAAAGGGACAAGAGCACAAAAACAAGAGATTGCGGCGTGTTAGCGACCTGGGTTGGCAGCGGGTCATCGTCTGCAGCTGCCTCATGATAAGCAGGCAGAGGACTGGGGCAGGTTTAGGGGCTGCAGGGAGGAGGAATCAACACAGCTGTGGGGACCCTCTTATTCACACCCCCAAATCACCACCACCCTCCAAAACACACACACACACACACACACACCACACAGCAAACACCAAACACTGACTCCACACAAACAGGCAAGCCCGAATATGCAAACCCCACCGGCAAAAGCACACCATCACATAAAAACACGGGCACACACTGGACACATATAAAGGTCAACAACACTGGGCACACAGGCAATCGCAGCCCTCACACACTTACATGACGGGAGCTCTTTCAGCTTACTACTCACTACCACTAGAGTTTGCTCCCAAATGGAGGAGAGGTCGGCAATTTGGGGGGTTGTGTTCCCAGTAGAGGTGCTGCTGCGTATGGAGTCGTGTCGTTACACCAGACTGGTTGGGATGGCGAGGTGGAGAGTTTAGGAGGGGCTCAGAGGGACCCGAGTGAGGGGAGGGGCGGGGCAAGAGGAACTACTAGCAGGGCTGCTTGGTACCAGTTCGGGGCAATTCACAACAAGGTGGAGCTGCATGCATGGGAGAGCACGAGGTCTCACGAGGGCAATCTGGGGACACGGGACGATCAGGCTTCCATATCCAACACTCCTGATTACTAGTGACTCATTACACACTCCTACTGTAGGCACAACAGCTGTAATCCTCCCATTGTGCACATCTTAGGACAGATTACTTTTAGCTACAGATACAGTACAAGCTATTGTGAGAGTGCGCACATGGGATGGGTGATGTGAGGGTGTTTTGCATGCTGTGCATGAGAAGCCTAAAGTCTAAATTCTTATCAATCTAGTTTCGGTAGATTACCAGCCGGCCATCTCCTGTGAGCTTCAAATAGCTGTGAACTGGGACAAACCCGAGTCTCTTAGGTGACACACACACCAACCCATGACAGCTGCTTTCTCTAAATGTTGAGAGTCAAAGCCTCTGGCAATTTAAATCTGAATGTTTGCTAAACCTGAAATACGGACTTCAATGTAAATCACTTAAAGGACACACCTTGTTTCATGCAACGGTGGCCCTACAATATGCTTCTGCCAATCTGACGCTCCTAATCTAGCACCTGAGTGCAATCCTCAGCTAAGTCCCTCCTGCGGAGTGCGGAGCGCCGAGGTGCGCGAGGAGGAGCGGGAGGAGGGGCAGGAGCCATGGTAACCACAGCCCATCCTGTCCTCCGCTAGCCAGGGTGAGCAGGGTGGATCAGGTGGGGGATGGCTGCAGGTCCCCGGCACGAGACACTTCAGTCTCGCTCAGTCTCTCCCTCCCTCCAGCCCGCTCGCACGCACCACGATGCCCAGCTAATCAGCTTAGGGGAGATCTGTGTGTGTGTGTGTGTTTGTGTGTGTGTGTGTGTGTGCGTATGTGTGAGTGCGATAGAGAGTTTGTTTGCAGGGGGAGCGCATTATGCCTAATGAGGTGTAACAGACTTTGTACACCTGAACTCTCCGGCTATGTGCACATTCCCCTGTGGGTTGGTCATACAGAATGGAGATACAGCCACAGTAATAGCGCCAGGACAGAGCAGAGAGCCACGCTACCACCACCATCACCACCACCTGAAGCCCCACACACCACCAGCAGCAGCACCAGCAGTGGGGGCAGCTCTGTCTCCAGCCCAGGCCTGAGGCCTGAGGCCGGGCTGAGGGTGAAGGTGAGGGTGGCCACTCTCTCTCTCTCTCTCTCTCTCTCTCTCTCTCTCCTCCTCTCCCTCCTAGTGGTCTGAGTCTGTGGGACTCTGTCTGGGGTTACCTGGGGCGTCTGCTCCTTGGGCGGAGAGGGCGGCGGCGCTCTTGCTCCTAGCGAGTGAGGCCTGGGTGGGGGTGAGCAGGCGGCTGAGCACAGCACTGTCCACGGGGCTGGTCAGACCGCGGCGGGCTACACGCATGCCGGAGCACCACAGAACCAATCAAAAAAACAATAAGAAGAGAAGGGAGGAATAAAGAGAAAGAAAGAGAGAGAGAGAGAAATGGGTTGAAGGAGGAAAACAAAAACACAAAATTAAGCCAGGGTGTGGTAAAGGAGGGGGGGGGGGGGGGGGGGTAGTGAGGGGAGAAGCAAACCATGTGCATTTAACACCAGAAAAGGGAACAGAAGAATCAACATGAGCATTCAGGCTGGAGGCATTTACAGTTGAGGCTGATGTGAGGTCAGGGCTGGATGGTCAGGATGTCAGGGGCATTAGTGAACTAAACCAGAGAGGGGTGAGGGGGGGGTGCACTGGGGTCTGGGAGAGGGAAGAGTGGGGGAGAGGAGGGGGGGTTGGACCTGAGGGAAAGGTCTCTATAGGCCCCCACCCTCCTCTCTGCCACTGTAAGCACTGACTGGCTAAAAACTTTCCAAAAGAAAAAAAACACAATGCTTTTCAGGTCGTCAGTGCTCACATGAGGAATTCAGGGATTTGACTGCATGGAAATATTAATATGGGAGGGGAGTGGGAAGGTGAGTATGGCAGCCAGGCAAGAGCTCTTTGTGCTCCACTACAATTACAGTGGACTCTAGCACATTCAAAAGACTACTGTATGCAGATGTGTTGCCATATTCAAAATGTTATGCTTGGCAAAGTGTTAAGAATTCGTAAATACAGTGAGGAGCACATGTATTTGATACCCTGCTAAAACAGGAATATAAAATCATCATTTGACAATTGATCTTAATGCCTTAACTCAAAAAATTAGTACAAATCAAACCGCCAAGGACACCAATTTTCTTTGTGATTGAAGAATGTATCGTAAATAGATAAATGTTTTCCTTAAATGCTAGGGGAAGGAAGTATTTGACCCCCTATGTAACCCTATGGGAATTTAACACATAGGGTTAACATAGGGGCAGGCAGATTTTTATTTTTAAAGGCCAGCTATTTCATGGATCTAGGATATTATGCATCCCGATAAATTTCCCTTGGCCTTTGAAATTAAAATAGCCCCACATCATCACATACCCTTCACCATAGCTAGAGATTGGCATGGTGCTTTTTCCAGTAGGCCTATTAGCCTGTTTGATTTGCATTGAGCTCAATGAGCATCAAACAGGCTAATAGGCCTACTGGAAAAAGCACCATGCCAATCTCTAGCTATGGTGAAAGGTATGTAATGATGTGGGGCTATCTTAATTCCAACGGCCAAGGGAACTTTATCAGGATGCATAATATCCTGAATCCATAAAATAGCTGGCCTTAAAAAATAAAAATCTGCCCGCCCCTATGTTAACCCTATGTGTTGAATTCCCATAGGGTTACATTGGGGGTCAAATACTTACTTCCCCCTAGCATTTAGGAAGAACATTTATTTATTTACGAAACATTCTTCCATCACAAAGAAAATTGGCGTACTTAGCGGTTTTATTTTTACTCAATTTTTGAATTAAGACATTAAGATCAATTGTCAAATGACGATTTTCTATTCCTCTTTTTAGGCAACTTTAGCATGGTATCAAATACATTTTCTCCTCACTGTATATTAGATGGTCATGAGAGGCCTTGTATTAGAACTAAGACTTATGAGAGTAGTGACAAAGAGCTCTTGGAGGGTTAACAAAAAAATAAAAGAATCCAGAAATCCCCATTACTACTATTGTAACTGCTGTTACAATTTAAGAATGAGATCATAAACTGACATAAAACAAAAAGAATGATCTACTCCTCTGAGAGTTTAACAGCGTTGACCGTGACCAAAAGGGGGGAAAAAAGGATCATTTGGTGGCGGTCCCGATCAGCTGGGGTCAGGAGGGAGCAGCATCTGTTTGAGGGGGACATGGCGGGCAGCTCCACGAGGAGCGCTGGGCTGCCATTACGCGTCTCTGGGTAATTAGAGGGGAGTTTTCAGGGGGGGTGAGGGGGTCGGGGGGGTATGGCTCTAATGAGCGTCTCCTCTCTGTAGGGGATGTTGTTGAGTCGGGGGGGGGGGGGGGGGCAGCTTGGTTTGGCAGTAGTATATTATCATGTTAAACGCTCGAGTCAACAACCGAGTATGTTCAGCAATCTGAATCCATATACACTCAACACAGAGATAAATAGATCATAAATAGTCTTTCTGGCCAACTGAACTCCGGCGACAGGCATCTTGAAAGGAAACAAGTTTAGTTCGAAGTGAGGTTTTAACGGAGGGTCAACTCGTTTTCCTGTGGAAATGTGGGCATGAGAGAGACAACTTCAGGGCTGCGACACAACACAAATGACACAACAAACGAACAGACACACACACAAGAAACGCACAGTGGACCGACTCGTGCACAAGACTGAGGTACGGGCACAGACCCAGGCGCTAGCGTCATCGGCGACCGGGGAGAGGGAGAGAGAGGAAAAAAGAAGGCTCCATTCACACATACAAACAAACAAACAAATGGGGCATTGTGGTTAGTGCAGACAAAGAAGCCATTCCTGGCCGGCGGGTGGCTCAGTCAGGGGAGGGGAAGGTTAAGTCATGATTAGCGCTGAGAGCGGAACACTGCATGTGCTCTGTGCAGTCAGGACCTGAGGAGAGAGAGGAGAGGGAGAGAGAGAGAGAGAGAGAGAGGGAGAGAGGGAGAGTGTGGAGGAGGAAAGGGCCCTGGTGCAGCTAGAGACGGCTAAAACAGTCTCCTTTTCATGAGACCAACAGACACACACACATACATGCACGCAAATGCACACACACACACACACACACACGCACACACACTCTGGGGTTAGAGAGCTGTTATTAAGGCCACTGGGCTTGGCACGCATGTTAGAGGTATAGGCGTACAGCATGTGGAGTCTGACTGCAGGCAGCAACACTGGGCTGTGTCAGAGCAGGTCCCGACACGGCGCATTGGAGGCAGCCGCCGTCCCAACGCCACTCACTCACCCTGCTAGCTCTAATGGCCCGTCATGCTCTGCGTTCTGCTCTAACGAGGTCTGTGTGTGTGTTTGTGTGTGTGTTTGTGTGTGTGTGTGGAGGGTGGGCGCGTGCAGACATATAGCTCATGGCCGCTGTGGCGGTGTGCCGTGACACACGCATGCAAGCTCGTGTGCGAGGCGCCGCTACTTGTGCGCCGGGGCTAACGGTCAGCACCTGCTTCCTCGGCGGCCGGAGCCTTCTCCGCTCTGGTCGGGGTCGGAGTTCGGGTTCGCGCCGCCGCCCGCGACAGGGAGGAGCTGCGGCGGCTCTGGGAGACCCGGCCTGAGGAGGAGGAGGGGGAGGGGGAGGGAGAGAGGGGAGAGCGTACACAGCACAGGGGCGGCATGTGAGACTCATTGGGCCTTAACTCTATTACAGCGGAGCGAATCAGGGCCGGACAGCACAGCACGGCACAGATGGAGATCTGTGAGGCCGGCAGGAGCCCAGATAGAGCACACAGAGGAGGGCCTGTCTGTCTGTCTGTCAGAGCAGGGGCCTACACATCAGCTGGCTGCACTTAGGGCTTCTGAAGGAGAACGGTGGCCTGTAGGTGGAGATGTGAGCGTGTCAGTATGTGTCTGTGCATGTGGGTGGCAAACAAAGTGTTTGTGAGTGAGGCACTTGGGGTAGATGAAACGGCCTAGTCCAAACCTAGACTTAGAAAACATAATTAGCACATACAAACTCGTGTAGCTACATTTGCAAACTAAAGGTGTGCCTTTCATGTATTCAACTGCACTAGACGGAGCAGACTGCACTGAATATCTTTTCATGAACATTTCCAAAAGCCTTCTCTAGCTCTCACTTACAGGGTCACTCTACTCTCAGTCTTAAATACACTGCCTCACGGGTCCATCAGCCAAACTACTGCAGTCTGGACCTACAGGTGGACTATGTACTGGTGGGACCTTCATCTTGTGCCCTGACTGAATAGAAATCTGAAGTCAGCTTTTGCTTTCTTCTAAGAGAGAGGGGTGGGGGAAAGAGGAAGAGAAGAAAGGAGAGAGAGAGAGAGGAGAGGAGGGTGTCTGCACCTGTCTGTTCCACCTGAGGCTGTTTATTATGGCCGTCTTTAGTGGGTTGAGGGGCATTGCTAGGCAACCGGTTCAAAGATGAACTCCTCCGCTTAGCACCTGAGAGGGATGAGAAAAGAACCAAGGACACACTGACTGAAGAGCTGGAAACAAAAACACACTCTCTCACACACTCACACACTCACACACACACAACAGGCTCAAAGCTGTTGTGTACTGAAGAGACACAAGTGTGTGTGTGTGTGATCTCCGCTCCAACCAGCGCCACTGTCTGGGTTCTCTGGTAGGGAAGAAAAACAAGAGGACGAGTCCAAGACAAACACAGTGCGGGGAGGGGGAGGTGGAGGGGGGGGTCAAATCAGCTGAGTCACCGGCCTCCCGCCTCTCCTCCTGCGCTGCAGGGACGGCAGGGCTGCGGGGAGGAAGTTGTGCTCCGGCTGAAATCAGCTCACATAATCACTTCCTCAGAAAACACGCAGGTTCAGCACAGTCTCATTACACACAGTCAAACCTCTGGAGACTAACGCAGTGGGGGGAAAAGTCAACAACATAAGCAATGGCATGGCAACGCATCAATAACGTCAATAATGAAGCCATGGTGTCTTAATGTATGGCTCTAGTCCTTCTGACTACCAACACTATGGCCTATGGGTAAGGGCTATGGACACATTTAGAGAACACAAACACTCTAGTCTAGAGGCCAACCACAGAGCGTTAGAGGACAATGGAGACTGGATGGGGTTTAGGTCTGTGAGAGTGGAGCGTGGAGGAGAGAGAGGAAGGTGAGGTGAGGTGAGAGGAGAGGAACACACTTACTTTTGTCAGGGGAGCGGACGAGGGTGGCAGAGGAGGAGGACAGACGCTTGCTGAGCACCGCCTCGCCCGGCTGTTTCATGAGGTTCATGGTGGAGGTGGATCGTTTGTCCACTATGGGGGGAGGGGGGGGGGGGGGGGGGCAGTGAGAGGGACACACACACAAGGGGAGGAGGAGGAGGGTTAGGGTCAGGACAGTGAGTGGGAATTGACAGTGATGTTAACCTATGAGCTACCACCGGTCACACAGGGAGATTGTCATCACATCACAAAGGTACAAACCCCACTATGAACACATTCTGGCTAATGAACACCAATAAACATACTGTAGGGGCAACAGGACAGGAGTCCACAAAAGGAGGGTTATGCTGGTTATTTCTAGACACACATGCTGTAAGTCAGTTCTTATTTAAAGTAACGTTACAGTGTAAAAGCAGTCAAGCCAAACGCTTCACTGCTAGCAAACGCAGCCACAGCCCATGTTCAGACCAAGCATCAAACTGTTAGTCTGTGACCAAGGTGACAAACCCTGTTCCTCTGGAGAAGGAACAAATGACACCTGTGACAGAGACAGGAGTGGCCTCGTGAGTCCTCGCACATACACAACAAGCATGCACGCTGACAGGAAGTGACAGAGCCTCGCGAGCGCAGCGATTAGCTGACCATTAGCTGACCGCTGGCTGACCATTGCTCTGAGCGGTGGGACTAAGTGCAGAGTGAGTCTCCACTCAGACCTGGAGGAACCTTGAGAAGTGAGTGAGTGGTGAAGTGAGCCATCAAGACAACATAAAAACAGGAAGACAGGAAGCCCGTGTTGAGAGGTGGGAGTGAGGATGAGACAGTAGGAGGCCAGACACTCTGGGTGCCGTCAGTGAAGAGAGGAGAAGAGAGAAGCCGTGCAGAGAGGGATGCCAACGTGTGCCAGCGTGCGCCAGGCGCAGAGTTGCTGGGAGCGGGTTCTGAGTAAGGCACCTGGCGGCGTCCTGCAAGGCTTGGCTGGCGAGGCGGGGGAGATTACTATGGCTACCGGGGAACAAGAGGAACTTGCGTCGCTCTCACCTGGAGGAGGAGGAGGAGTGGGCACGGAAGGAGACTCTTCAGAGTGGGAGAGAGAGAATGAGCATGGGGATGGATGGATAGATAGATAGATACAGTAGATAGATAGATAGATAGATAGATAGATAGATAGAGAGAGAGAGAGAGAGAGAGAGAGAGAGACTACAACACTGGTTATAAGCTCTTTAAATGAGGAGAGCCACTACACTGCTAGGTAACAGCACACCTAGAGAAACATCTAGAGAACAATACTAGATACTAGAGAAGACAGATCACATATCAAGGGGTTAAAAAAAAATAAAAGAAATAAAATAGAAATCCATTTCATTTCATGAAGATAAGCTATTCAAGCAACGTGATAAAATCAACCACAATCTATAGAGAGCAAACACAAACACATACTGTTATCAACAGCTTTCCTGGTGTATCAGAAAAGCCTATTCGCTCCGTCCGAGGCTACAGTACCAAGCGAGCTGCGTGCGAGGGACAGTAAAATGAGCCGTACCGGTTCTGTGGTCAGCGTCTGAGAGTCCGCCCCAGGACCAGCGCTTCTGCCGCTGCTCTGCCCTCTGGCTGCGCTCCAGCGTCCGGCGCATCACCGCCTCATAGCGCTCCTGAGAGGGGGAGAGGGGGAGGGAGAGGGAGAGGGAGAAGGAGAGGGGGAGAGGGAGAGGGAGAGGGAGAGGGAGAGGGAGAGGGAGATGGAGAGAGAAGGCAGCGGTCAGCAGAATGGACCAGACTGGAGGATGGGCAATAAGCAGTGTAAATTACTCATTTCTGCAGTGCAGAGAGGGCCCACCGGGTGAGTCCACATAATCAAGCGCAGTATCTACTGTAACGCAGGTGCTGACAACAGAGCCAAGGCAGAGCTGACATCTGGGATAGAACAGTAATAGGAAGCCTATGGTATGCCAGCGCATGCTACTAGCAGTAGATATAGAAAAAAGTCTTACAGGCTAATTCAATGTCCAGCAGGCAAAACAAAGTACGGAACACAATCAGATCCTTCATCAAAACAATGGAGAAACCATTTACATAAACTATTCTACAATACAGCTATAACTGCAGCAAGTTCAATGGTATGCTACTGCTTAATTTCAGTTGTCAAAATATAAAATCCTATTTGACTCAACAATGGTAATATTCTGAGAGAATAAAAATCCCTCAGCAATTAAAACCTAAAACCGGCAAATAAAACCTCTTTCAGGGCCAGGCTTAGCAAATATAAACAAAAGTATTAACACCTCAAAAAGCATTTAAACAAAAGTAATTTAAACAAATCTAAATCTTGGTAAATACTAGCTTTCTGTTCTGTCTTCTGGATCACATTATTGTATAACCAAAGCCATCATGTACAGTACCATTAAAGCTGACTGTACATTTGTGCTGGTCAAGAGTAAGAGTTCAATGGGTTCAATAAGAGCCTGGCACATCAGAATCAGCGGACAGCAGCTTTGATCACAGAGAGCATTTAAGTAATAGCTGAGCTCAGAGGATAGTGCCTGGAGGCGGACTACAGAGACACTGCAGAAGGGCTGCCTCTCCCCCATCACCGTGCAACACACGCTACTCTCAACCAACAACATCTCAGAACATAAGGCCAACTGAACTAGCTTCACATAGACATGGTTGGTCATTCACTAAATCCTGTGGGGTGGAAAAACACTACAGAAATCAACAGAAGCCAGAATAACAAGAATAACATACAATACATGGAAGTTTTTCTGCATGGTTTGAAACAATACGCTTGGGGGAGGGGCAATGATGTTACATTAAGTTAGCAACAACATGCTAATGGCGTTCAAAACACAGACCTGATATGCACCAGTAGCATCGCACCTAGTGACCGCACAGGTCCACCTGAGAGTGCTTAGGGAGGTAAAAGGCTTACGTGTCCTGCAACAGCAGTGCGGAGCAAGAAAATGCACCCCCTGTAAGTTTTGTCTTTAGGATTAGCCAGTCTTAGGGATGCAGCAAGTCTAGCTCTTCATAAAAAACACACACGCACACGCACACACACACACACAACCCTTAAAGAGCTAGAACACGGAGGTCCAGCCAAACCTAAGCTCTGTGGTACAGCTGAGGGCAAGGCCTCTGGCAAGGGCACAGGCCACTGAAGGAATGGCATTAGCGCTCAAGAGACGGCCTCAGACCAAGAGTAAATATGCACTTAAAGGATTGGAATGGATGAAATGGCTGCGGTGAAGTCTTAGGAACAGCAAAAAGCCCAGATTCTTGAGAGAGAGTTAAGGCAGATTCGAGCTTGCTGTGAGTGGCTGAGACGCCAGGCTATTGTGTTTCTGCTGCAGGTCCATATGGGATCCCGGTGGTGGGAGTACAGAGAGGAGGCCAGGGGAGAAGAGAGGGGAGATGAGTAGGGGAGAGGAGAGGAGAGGAGAGGGGAACGAGTGCAAGAGAGGGGGGGGGTGCGGAGGGGTGCAGGAGGGTGGGGACCAACCTTCTCCTCCTCTTGCTTCAGCTTCCTCTTCTCCTCCACCGCAGCCCTCCTCTGCTCCTCCTTCCGTCGCTGCTCATCCAGCTTGCGCTGTCGCTCCTCCATCTGGCGCTCCACCTGAAGCTTCGCCTTGCGCTCTCGCTCGAAGATCTGAGAGTCACGCGCCGCTGCAAGGGGGACGACAAAGGTGTGGGTGGGTCCAAATGAGAGACAGAATTACAGAGAAGGAAAAAAAACAAACGAGTGAGAGGAAGTATGCGTGTGATGGACAGCAAGTCGAGTAAGAACTAACATTTCATGACTTATAACACACAACGACATGCTATAAATCATGGCAAAAACGGTAATGTTTATTTTGGTGAGTGGCAGCTGTAGCAGCAGAAGGAAGCCTCACCCTGTTGTTTTTCCTGCTCCTCCCGTCGTTCTTTCGCCACTCTGAGTTTATCGTCTATCCTTAAAGCAGCTCCATCGAGAACTACGGGCAAACACACAAGGAACTTAATCTCCGCCTGGAAGGACGTTCTCCCTCCCGATCACATCCAAACACAAACAATCCCGTTCAAATCCCAGCGGAGGACCGGCGCGACCACCCGAGCTCCGGCACACTCCTCCAGAGGCCAGCTCTCCTGCGACGCGTCTGAAAGGGACGAGGACACTACGGGCAGCCCTAGCGCTCGTCACCTCGCATGGTCATTAGCTCACCGTCCAGATTACGCCCTGCAGGTGTAACAACCAGGGGGAGGATCACCTGCCCCAAAGCCATTTTTAATAAACTCCCTGCTTGGTCATCGCTGCCTGCTGTAATACCTCAGTACATAACTCAAGTCAGCACAGCAGCACAGGAGCCCGGTGGATTAATGACAACACACATTAAACAAGCCAGCTTACCAAGGGAGTGACAGCGGACGGCGCCCTGCAGATTGGCTCATAACATAATCACGCTTTTGTTTTCAGGGGGGGTTGCCCACTGTTTGGTACATTTGCATCAACATTTTGTCATGTGACAGAAACCTATATGCAACATTTTGAGCAACGAGCATGTGGCGTAATTAGGCTGTAAGTGGAGTTTTGCATTGTTAACTCTAGAGAATGAACTGAAAGCCTAAAAGAGGATGTAAGTAATCCTTCACTGTAAGAAGGAAGAGTTCAAAAAAATAACTATTCAAGAAAATCAGTACAATGGATTTTGCATAAACTATTTTCCATGAACAATGATTTGCAGTTGAAAAATGAAACTTTCCCTTTGACTCATCTCATTCTCTGCGATTGTCACTGCACACATAACATTTGTACAGGTCATTTTTTTTATCTTTCAAGACTCAGATTTAATACAAATACAAAGCTGAAATGTAGATTCCCATGCTACAGGTAATCAGAGTATGTGGGCACCAATTTGAGCTGTTATACTGTAGCAAGGGAAATGTCTACGTTATACAATGTGAACATTAAAAAGTGTAGGGTAGTGACTGTGCACGCTCAAAGTGCTTAGAGTGGCAGTTTACGAACGCACCATCTAATCCCCTTGTAGAGATACATACATGAGAGATGCCTTCCTTTTCACAGAGATTATGTCTTGTCAGCACAGCACACTGTGCCTGTGTGTCAAAGCCCATTGGGGCTCCTATTGTAACTATATCAATGCCCTTGCTTCCCAGAGTGTGGAAGGTTCCGGTATGTGAGCGTGTACCTGGTCGTGGTCCTGGACTCTTGGCTGGTACGGCTGTGTTGGCAGTGGTGACAGGCCCGGGGCTGTTTCCTGCTAGGCTGCGGCGCTCCTCGGCCTGGGCCTGTGCAGCTGCAGCTGGAGTGCACACACACACACACACACACACACACACACACACACACACACACACACACACACACACACACACACACACACACACACACACACACACACACACACACACACACACACACACACACACACACACACACACACACACACACATAATAGTTTATAACATTATTCTTCTGGTTTCCACTGAGCTGTTAGATAAAGTGATAACGTTCTCTAGCCACAGATACAGAAACCAGCAGCCTGGGTCAGGAAGTGACTGTGACAGAGTCACATGCTCTCCATCCATGGCCAGCCAGCCAGAGATGTACTAAGCTAACACAGCACTCCGCACATGTGCCACTGTACCGGACGGACTCCAGTAATTCAGTAAGCAGTGAAAGAACAGTCAATGGGCTGCAGGCTCTGCTCCTTGCCGCAAACATCCCTTTGACAGCATTGCTCTCTGGCACACAGTAAGAAAGAGGGAACAGCAGGCAAGACCATAGAAGGAAGGAAGGAAGGAAGGAAGGAAGACATGGTGAGGACGTGATCAACACGCACAGGAGCCCTTTTAATGACTCCCATTCCCTTGGAGCCTGGAGTGAGCGACTAAGAGGCCGAGCGGAGGTGGCCAGACCATGTGATGGTGGCCAGGCGGACGACGCAGCCAACAGCTCACGCGGCGGGACCCAACCCCCGGACTAGAGAACGCATCCTCGTCAGGGACCAGGTGGCCAGGCGTAGCTGGCAGGAAAAACAGCCGTCTGCTGATCAACAGATTCAACTTCTTCACAAACAGATTTGGTCACAGTCATCACAAACATCTGGAAGACATGATAAAATCTGTTTCTGGGTAGTGTCATGAGCAGCGCCATATCTATCTTTTCCTGATATAAAAACAGACTCGAGTCAAGGCCGAGATGGCTACGCTTTCACCTGGGTGTCAGTGCTCAGTAGTATCACTGGGTGCCAGACAGTTTCCTCACAGAGAACGACAACAGAGTCCCTCTTTAAAAGCTACAGTTCAAGTTGAAGGAAGGGCCCAGTTCCCTTTTTTTGCCCTCTGAGTGTGGCTTTCTGCAGAATTCTTTAAGCTGAGCAAGTAGCGTGAAGCCAAAACAACAGCAAAGCAAAAAAGAGGACATTATGTGAAAGTTTGTATGTCAGAGACAGACGAAGACTGAGAAAACAAAACTGATGACAGTAAGACAAAGGGGGTTATCAGTTCAAACACAATTGGGGCCGGGAGCAAAGGCTACAGGAAAGAGGCGAGATCTGAGAGACTCATTTCAAACGTCTCAGTCATGAATCAGAGGCCTCCCAGGACAACTGACGACTTTCACTTTGAGATTCTGCTGAAGCTGCCGTCCTTCTGCAAGTTGGTGGAAGGGAGAACGCCCCAAAGGAACGGTTAGCAAGACAAAAGGCACTCACTGGGAGAAAAAATCAGAGATGCGTGGCCTGAATTATGAGATTACGGAGGCGGGTGAAAGTATCTGAGGAACAGCTAATCCAACCAGGGGGCCTGAGCTCAGTTGCCCTATCAGTCACACTTGAATGGTTTGAGACGACAGCCAGGGGGCTGCAGCGGCGGCAGCAGCAGCTTCTGAGCTTTGGGGGGAGTAGGAGGGACGGGGATAGCAGTGGTCTTATGAAGTCCAGCTCTTTGAGCCAACAAGGCAATTGCTGAGCCACAGGGCCTATGACGGGAAAGCCTGGGGTTTGGCGGTGGCTGGCAGCCAGAGATCGGGAGGGCCATTCAGAGAGAGAGAAAACGAGCATGATGTGCATGTCATGAAAGAGGAAACGGCACACATTCCTGATGTTTTCTGCTGAATTATCTAAGAAACTTGGAAAGTGTAGGCCACTTAAAACTGATGCCCTGATCAATAAAGAGCTAGGGATCGACCGCTGCCTTTTACCAGACATCTGGAGAGAGGCATTTCCGGGGGCGAAGAATGAGGAGAAAAAACAGAGAGATGTTCAGAATGAGGATGAGGTAGAGAGAAGGAGCAGAAGAAAACAGCAACAAAAGATGGACAGATTACAAAACATGTTGCAACAGCTAGAGCTGACACACACAGTTGCACCTCACTTGAGCAGCACAGCAGAACATCATTTCTGCTGTAGGTAGCATAGCATAGCAACTACTGCTTGGAGAGGGCGAGTGCTGATTCAGACAAGACCAAAGAGCTCTACGGTTTGCATCTAAAATCTGCTTTTCTTTTCTAGTCTACAGCCAGGGTGCCAATGGCTACTTACGTTCCATCAGAAACTGTCCAATCCTATTAATGGACAAAGGCTGTGTCGGTGCTCTCACGTTGTCAATCAATAATACCCTATATGTGTCAATCAATCAGTCAGACTACTGTAGACAGGCTACTATCCCTGTACAACATGTCAGCCTGGATTACCAGTAGAGGCTGGTTCTGCACGAGAGGCTGAACCCAAGACATCTGTGCAGACCCATGGGCTTCAAGCCATTCCAGCAATATGACAGAATTGACGGCTGAACCAAAGTTGGTCAAATATCCTTGGGTCTGGTCTGCTGTAGATGCCAACATATGCTATTATTTCAATCACAAAAGTTAGTGATAAAAGCAGTGGAAAGCAACTTCACTTGACGGATTAAGCAGTCTGGATCACATACAGACCTTGTTAAGCATCTAGGATTCCAAGAGGAGGTGGAACATGGAATGGAAAGCCATTACAGGAGTCCTGACTGACTGACTGGTTGCTTTTTGCCATTATTTAATACTCAGCATCGGCCGATGCCTGAGCGTATTATAAGCTGATTAACAGGCAGGCACATTTGCGGGCAGCCCAGTGTTATTGTGCAACACGTGCGACACTGCCCTTTATATCAAATTGCTCCTCTACTTCACCCACATTGGATGTAGCCCAGCCCCAGTGCAAGTGAACTTCTGGAAGAGTGCAGAATGTCCTACCTACTGGGAGAAAATGGCAAGGCTGTGTTCTTATCTTTCAAGCCCTATATGTAATGAAATGCTACCTTTAGAGATAAATGTGAATAACCTTATGGCTCTATATTATAGCCACAACAATACTTGGTCCACGATAATGATAATATCACAATACAGCAATTCTGTACATTTTAAAGGATTAATCTACGACATCACAATATGGGTGTAAATTTGGAATAAAAACGAAAAAAATCTGATGAGCTCCTGCGTTGTCAATTCTGTTTTGGGCACTGGAGAATTTCTCTCCTTTGAAGACTGTGCAGAGTGGAGCAGCTTCTCACACACAAACTGCAGCAATGCCTTGTTCAGACACACACAGCCTCTGCTCTTAGTAATGATGGCGTAGACAACTACACGATTGTTATTACACTTTACTAGAGTTGATCCTGACAAAGCTCATCAGAAGTACAACAAGTCGTTTGCACGCGAGCATGCAAACACAAGCAAATAAAATAATTAAATGTGTCTACATCAGTCCAACATAGCCTTTCTAAAGGTTTCTAAAGATAGACATCAGCTTCAGCCATAGAAAAACCCAGAAAATCAGCCGACCTCTAGCCCCGCCCATTGCATGCCAAACACTGTTTGTTTAACAATCCAGTCACCACCTCACTTTTGAGCGTTGATATAGTCGCTCTTCTGTTGGCACAAGATGTACTACATGATCACAATAGTCAGGCTAAATATAGCTAATGGTGTGCGCTAAGTTAGCATTAATATTTGCATCAGGAGTTAGTTGACAGAGAGTAATATATTTGTTCGTTAGCAATATCGTAACAGTCTGGGTACTGTAGACAGACAGAAAATGACCAACAATATACAGGCCATATGGATTTCCATGATGAAAACTGCTTGCTGGCTTGCTAATTTGGCAATTAGTTGCATGACTTTTGGTGCCAGTCAGTTGAACTCCCTGCCTAGCCCTCTAGTCTATCAAATGGATTTTTTTTATCATTCCATCAACAGGACCTGACTCCCAACCCTGTCCTCCATCTAACAAGAACTGACAGAGTATTACAAGACTATCAGCTCAAATCAGAGGTCAAGGTGCATCAGAACATGAAAGCACTTGTCAGTCACCACTGATGGCTGAGCCTTCAAAATCACCTGTTCACACGGATGGAGAAGTGAGTGTGCGTACGTGTCTACGTGTCTGTGTGTGTGTGTGTGTGGGAGAGACACTGAAAAGCTCTCCAGAGGAAGCCACACAAGGGCCCACTGAATATGCAAAGGGCTGAGTCACTCTGTGAGGCCAGGCGGCGTGCGCTCTCCAGCACACTGCATGCAAATAGACAGCTGCCAAACAATAGTGCTGCACAATGGCCACATTTATCCGCCCCGTGTCAGTCTGACCCACCATGAAACATGAGCAACTGTGGCGTGAGTCTGATCAGCAGCATCTCTTCACACAACCCTTTTTCCATATTTCCCAGGCGTGAAACAAGTCAAATAAATAAATAAATAACTCTAATTTGTTCACGAAATGAATATTTTAGTTAAACGCCTACACTGCGACTGGAGGATAAATTGAAGTGGCTCATAATCAGAGCCGGGCTCTCACTCTCTCTGATAAAGGTCTTGGGGGACACTGCTGTAGGGCTCTCAGCGGTGAGTCCCTACGGACACGGTTGCCAAGGGAGCACTGATGGTGATGGCACCAAACACACAGTTGGCACCATGGAGATGAGCCATAAGAGTCACACCTAAGCTCTGATAAGACGGTGGTGGCATAACATTTAGGCAGAGCTTACAAAGCATCAAAGCACTGAGCCATTTCGGAGAAAATTAAGACAGTCAGTGCTCACTGAAAGGGATTCTACCATACCAACATATCCACCTGAATCCACAAAATCCATACTCATCAAGTAACACAACAGCCCAGTCAACGCCCAGAGTCCCAGACAGTAGCCTCCCATTTCATATCATCATACTGTAAGCGAGCCAACAACACTGGAGAAAAGGCCTGAAGGGCCAACACTGTGTGTGCTATTTGTCCTGGGACAAGAGTATCAGCAGGATGTTGGTACATCTGGAACTAGTATGGCCTGCCATGTGCCTCCTGCTGCTACAGCACAGAACACCTCCTCAACATGAGGCTGCAAATCAACTGATCAGTACCTTCCTCAGGAGGGAAAAACCCCCTCCCCGGATGCCTTCAGAGACAAGGTTAGGCTATTACAGGAACCTTACACAACACTGTTTACTACATAGACAGGGCACAAACGTTGGCTGTACTCTTTAAATCTTTCTATATGTTCTACAAGAGCCAGTAGCCAAGATACCAAGAATTAAAAATCCAAAAAAATGTACAAAATCTAGCATTTGAGCTAGAGCTCTGAGCTCTGAGCTGTTTGCTGCCCGACTCGGATAAGGGAAGGAGGCAGTCGACAGTAAAAAGTCAACAACACATCAAACAAGTTTGACAAAACATGCTTTAGAATAAACACCACTCAAAACAGTTCAGAAATGCCTCAGATATGGCCATGACTAAATGGCCATGATTAAAAATGGCCCCGTTCTTCACTCCAAAACCAGCTGCTCCACTGCGCTGGTCAGATGACAGAATGAAGCGGCGCACTTGGCCAAACTGCACCGGAGCAGCCCGACCAGACACAAAAGAACCGTTATGGGAGACACAAGGGGACTCTATGCTACACACTCGCATAAATACCAACCGGCGAAAGCGTCCAGTCAGTGAGTGGATTCGCGGAGGTCCTGCACCACTGCGCTCCCGCTCTCTTCTGCTTCAGGAGCTGTGCTGTGTGTCACGGAGGGGGTGGGGGGGTGCACAGGAAGTGCAGTAATGCAGATGGCCGAAGAGCAACGTGTCTGCGCTGTCTAATAGAGCAGGCCTTCTTCAGAGAGGGCACAGCTGCCGTCCCAACACATACACACCCACACAATTCAGATCTTGTGTGGGATTACCGAGGACACCTGGGCCGTGTAAGCCCAGGCTATTTCCAGAGCGCTAGGGATGACGAGTCATCGGCGACAGCAGGTCATGCTCCTCTCTCACGAGAACTAATGACTGTTGATTAGTGTCTTCCCCCAGCCCTTTAGCCTTTCAGGGGGATCATTGCTCCATTTATCACTCTGGTGTCTTCACAAGGACCCCAGAGTGTGCTGCTGTCAAAAAGCAACAGCAGCATTTGTCTGACTAAGGGCATTTGTAGCCTTCCCAAAAGCAAAACATTACGAACTAACGTTACTGCTAATTAAGTTACAATATCAATGGGATGCATCTGGTAGCACAAATCCACTGTATCAGAGGGTGCATGACATGATGTTAACATGACAGTGGACATACAAACAGTACAGGGCCATTAAATCTACACTGAACTCCAGGATTCTGACAAATAGCACAAGAGTTAATCTTCCCCTCATCAATTGCAGTGACCCTGACTCTTTCCTGTTGACGCCATAAGACCTCTGAAGATCCCTCACTGAGTGGGGGTAGTACTGAATACTAGTTTCACAGACTCCTCACACATTTCCTTCTTTGGACTCACATTGGACCATTCTCTGGTACGCCTGGAACTGCACAGGACAATAATCTGAAAATAGAGAGCACTGAGAGGCTTGCCTAGAGCCCCAATCGTCTGACGGCACCTCTAAATTACAGTGTATGTGTGGACTCTCACATTTTTGTGGACACGTGCAGAAATGCGGAGGCTTTGGCCGCCCATTAAGACGGGAGCTGTCAGTCTCATGTCCAACAGGCTACTCGGGCCTGGGAATTTGATGCAGACCATGCTCTGTCCACAGCAGCCTTTAAAACCACCATGACCTGAACTAACAGGCATTTCTACACTTCTGCAACGGAGATGGCTGCAGATAGAATCTGTGAAACAAGCAACAATAACTGCTTTGGGACAATACAAATTGTGGAATTAAATATTATGTTCTTGGGATATTGTAACAAGGTAGACAATTAGTTAAATTAGAGCAATTCAGGGATGTATCCATGATGGCTGCATTCATCAGGGGAGAAAAGCTAGCCTTGAACAATGCGTTGTTGTAGTTCGGAGAGATCACTGACATGGCAGATCCTCTGCTAATGCAACACTGATTCCATCCAGGAGCCTTGCAGATTATCAAGAATGTAACGTTAGGTATCTATGATGAATGACCACCACACAGTTTGTATGACAAAGGCATGCATGACCTCAGACTAAAGACAACATCCCACCAAATGATCTAATGTTCAGTGAACGTGTTGAGTTTATTAATGGAGCTTGCTGTAACTGTGGTAAAACGATTTCACTGGACTTCCGCTTCATACATTGTGGGCTAAGTGGTTCTTACACAACAGGATGACATCAGTGATACGAGACATTAGTATTTCATCAGTCTCGAGGAGATACAACAGAGTAAAGTTACCAAGTAAATTACAGGCAAACATACCAGAACGTTTTACTGTCAAACGTATCCGATGACAGACAGGCTATGCCACTAACTCGGTAAATACAACGACGGGGGGAAATGTAAAGTATTCAAGGATAAAAAAAAACAAAACAAAACACCGGTTCAACAGTCAGCTTGAAGACAGACTGACGTGTTGATCTGACAACTGACCGAAAGTGTGACGACCGCTCGATGGTCCTCAAAGAATGGCAACAAGCTACGTGGAGTGCTCATAAATCTGTCCCCGAGCTAACGTTAACGTTATAGCTAACGCCAGAGAGGATTCCCCTGCCAACTTCACTCCAGCGCCAGTTTATAGTTTACCGGCTAACTGTTGAATTAACTTGACAGAAAACATTATTACTGAATTACGGGAATAATAACCCACTGCCGATCAAGTATTAATTTACGTTATGCTATTTCACTTGGCTAACGTAAGGTTAGCTCAAATTATTTCAACAAATAGCATGGACGACAGTTCACAAAACGTCCTATCAATCAGTTTAAAGTGCACACATTTAGGAAGATCTTTACATTTTCTCGAAGTATTACTTGGAGACTATTGAGGACATTTCAGGCTGAGCGTCAAACTATTTCCTATTTCACTAATAACAAGCATCCCTTGTGGAGCCAGGGCGCCAGTCACTGAAGTCAAAACTGTGTCAACCGGCCTCGTAGCTCAAACAGAGAATTCTTGCCTCAATTAACATGAACGTTAGCCAGCAGCTTGACGGATATGTCCAACTTCGCTAACTTGACACACTAGTCCTGACTTGAGGAGATTGCAAAGATTCTCTCATCACGAGACTGCATCCGGAGTGCATAACATTTCATTACGCTTACTAACATAACGCTATGTCCAAAAGAAAACTTTAATGTACCAGCCGGTAAGTATTACTAGCCAGTCAATAAACACTGAACGTCAGCTAGCTAGCCACTACACAATTTAAGCTAAAGCTAAGATTGCTAAGTTATCCGGAAAATAACAAAGGAGCAACTCTACAGAATATCAATGGAACAAACTTTAGACGTTACTCACAATGACAGATACCTCTCAAAATATCCCAGTCATGCAATAAAAACAGATTTCTTACCCATTTGGGCTCGCATCCCTTTCAGAGACGTTGCACCCTCCGCCATTTTTTACAGAAGTTTTCCTCCTTTCCCCCCTGACACATTCAAGGCGCGCAATAATACACGGGGACGTGGACAGCTAAACAATGGCAAAGTCAGTGTACAGGAGCGACATCTACTGTCAGCAACTGTGACAAAAAGGCGATTTGACCCATTTTTTGTCCAATGGTTTTACTTTGTCCTTTGGTGGTTCATAATAAATAATAATTAGGCTATCAAATGCATTTTGTGGCGACCTTACATTATTTTTATGTGTAAGTAGTCATAAGAGACATTTCTCTGTTGATACTTTATAGGCTTCCTGCGACAGCCTGGCAGAATGAGGAGTTACATGTCAACAGTCTTACTTGAATAGGGCATAGCTAGTTGCCTGGCCAGTAAACAATACATAGGCCTAAATACACATTGGCCTAGTAGCCTAGCCTACACCGGCTTCAGCCTAGGCCTACATACATTACAGTGTGCATTGTTTTTCCAGTTGATCTCAATAAGGAATTGTACTATTGTTTACATAACTTTATATAATTTCAAGTTTAGTAATCGGTATAAAATACTGACCGATTTTGCACAAACAGACATGCACAAACAAGTAAGGGAGCACATTTTCCAACTGTCTTACCGATTTGAAGCTGTTTTTATAGCTGCAAATACACCGAAACTCCCTTTCATAAAAACCATCAACAACATAGTTCTGGTTCCTCTCACTATATCCACCCAACACCACCATTCCTTCCAGGTCTCAGCCCATCAGGGCCTCTCATTCATTTTTCATGGCACACTACATACTTGGGTCCAGTTACACGTGTCTAAATTATGCAGTAGAGCCCATGTTACTTAACACTCACTTGGGTACCAGTGGTGGTGTCACTATAAGGAGATGTCATGATTTTTGTCACAGAATACCAAAGACTCCAAAGCGCTAAATGGACGATGCTTCCTTTTCCAGTGTGCCTGCCTTCACATCCAAGGGTCTGATCAAATCAAGCTGGTTGTTTCCTCTAAAAAATCTTGCACTGTAAATGCATTGATTTGAAGATCTCATATGATGTATATCTTTTAGAAACAAATCACAGGTTCATCCAAGTCAGTCATTTAGTCAAATAAGCTGAGATGAGAAATAAAATGTGACTAAGGCAAGTTTATACTCGTAGCAGATGGATTAGTGATACTTGCAATACAACCTAGCAAGTAAGATGGAAATACACACATTATTAGATGGCTTGCCTGCTGTTGGCTGATGCCGTTTATGCTGGTAGTCCTTATATCTTTTTTTTTTTTTTTTTTTTTTAAACATTTTTATTCAAGCCAGCTGCATCTCTTTTGACCAACAGTAACAACTTCTAGTAACACTGTATCCATCTAGGGTTGCGCTGGTCTCTTCCTCATTTTCCCAGTCCTCCTCGCTGGTGGGGAAGGTCATAGTGTTGACTGGTAGGCCTACAGCATATTTTTTTAGCATATCTGATTTTCCAGCCCTTTAGTTTTCCTCCATTTTCCGATCAACACAGGTGACCATATGTTTAAACAGTTCCTATATATTTCAAGGAGATTTTTGGCGCTAAACACAGCAGCTCAGGTTCAGGACGCAGCCGAGCTGGAAGTCCTGAGGAAGCCAATTACTATTGAGGCGAACTCAACTTTAGCACTAGAGGGCAGTGAAAACAGCGGATTGAAAGTGGTTGAGTAATTACAGTAACAGCTCTTCTCAGTGCAATGAACATACTTAGGCCTACAGTATATCGTCTAGGCTATGTCAAGATAGTCTGACTATTTTGTCATGCTGTCAATTTGATAGTTTACTCTGTAAGTATTTTCTAATGAACAATGCGCAAGGCAGCACTATTTTTTTCAAAACTACAAAGTTACATTGTGTGTGGAGGGGTCGATTGCAAGAAAATGAAACACCCCTTGTTTTATTTATTTCGTCACACACAAGTGACGAAATAAGGCCAATTTGTTCTATTGGCCTTATTAGACTATCCAGCAGGGAATCAGTAGTGCATCTTGACCAGCAGACATTTTGTACAAAATCAGTTGCATTGATGTACTAAAACATTGCTATTTGTTCAAGATGGGGGGAAACTGCTTTATTGATTCTGATCTGAGAAAATGTGCCAAAGCAACTGAGAAAAACTGTAAAGTGTGAGAAAATATGTGGTGAAAAGTCCATTTCTACAGGCGTTTACATAGCTACAGCTGCTTCATTTAACAATAATCAAATAATTAAAGACTCCTGGATTCTGCCACTGTCCGGTTCATAACAAATACCTACATCATTCTTCAGATGAACTGAGAAGTCTGAACAGTATGATTACAGTTTTTGTCGATTGGTTTGTACTTGTGTCAACTCTGACATGTTTTTAAAACAATTACATTTTTTCTCGATCACTTAATGCTTGCGTTGACTCTGACATCACATTGTCAAAGCAGGTCAAAGCAATCGAGAAAAACTGTAACACTCTTACTGTAATGGTCTGCATGCAACCTGCCATTGAACAACCCAATAGGATCACGGATCACACACACACACACACACACACACACACACACACACACACACACACAGGCACACAGGCACACAGGCTACATCCCATTTCCAAGTCCAGAACACAATACTGAAATGATTTATTAGCTATTGGTCTCCCATTCTCTCCACTCTCACCCCAAAGAAAAATAGAAAAATGAGACAGAAAAGCAGAGCAATCTTCCCATAATCTTATCCGATTTACACACCTCTTCCTAACCTTTGAGGGTGAGGTCTCGTGAAAGCATGAGCCATGTCTTTACCAAGTTTATAGCTCTCGTCTCTCTTGAATGAAGAGTATTCATTCAAGTATAATTTATCAATTCAAAATGGGAATTACATCTAATAGCCTACCAAAAATCTCCTGTTTCAGAAGAGGAGACAACAATACACAGGGGCTCTCAGTGACAGTTGTGAGGAGAATGGGGATCTTTTGGCGGTGCCTCTGAGTTTACTGCTTTAGTGGAGCTTAATGAGTAACCCAAAGTGAGAAGGCGTGGAGCATAACGTGAAGAAATGGTCAACCACAGCCAGAAATGTGCCACAGTTAGGATACACATGGTCAGTCTCACAGCTTACTGAACATTTGCATTTGATCTGGTCACAGAACGAGCTTAGATTTGTATTTGGAGCGCAGGGATGTCCTAATGCAGTAAGTAATGACAAGTGATGACTATTTATGATTTTGATTAGTCTGTTCTTAATCTAACCACAAAAAAGGAAACAAAAAAGTATGCTTGCTGGACTAGTTTCTCAGAAATGTGTTCTGTATGTTGTTCAGAATCATCACGAAATGGAACCATTTGACCATTTGTTTTACTGTTTTACTAGAATGGAGATGGACTTGATACGGGTTCATATGTCCATAACCATTTGGTTATGGATCACCAGTCTTCATATGTGCTCAGGTATTTGAAAGGTTTAAGAAGTCTGAAAATACTGTCGTCTGGCTATGTCTGCATGGTATTTGACATCTATTTCATCTAGAATTGCTACGTCTTGCTCTATCAGTCTATTATAAGTGTGTTCATTTTTTCCTCAAGTAATTGCACTTTCAAGCTTTTAAAATAATTTAATCCTGATTCCAATCATAGAATACGAGCAGTCTTATACATGCCAATTGAAAAAAACAAATGGACAGTTTAGGATCTCTTAAGTTAAGGTGAGATAGGTGATCTGATATAAGATAGGACACAGTCCTGAGTTTAGGAATTGGTTCAGTAATGGGAAGATAGGATGTTTAAATCTTTGAAACTTAGGACAAGCAGGATATTTTTCTGTATTGAGGCCCCTGATTCTTTTGTCAGGTTCACCAAGCCTGAGTTACTGGGGGAGGAAGGTGGATATAATGGGACTGTCGTGTCACTGGCAGCTGAGAGACCGTTGTGTGGTGCCTGAGCTCAAGGAACTGAGCGTTTGCATAACCTTTCAGCGGGACATCGGCACGCCCGACTGGACTGCATTTGACTACAAGCAGCGTGGCAAGCTGACTGAGTTGGGCCTGATGGGCAGCAGAAAGCAGCTGAAGGTCTGGCTCTTTGGAGAGGAGAACAGGGTGGAGTTGGTGGAGGACCTTGCACTTCACCAGTGGCACACCATCTGCCTGACCTGGTCAGCCACAGCCAAGCAGCTGCAGGTGTATCTCAATGGCAGCAGCCTCAAAGACATCCCCGTCAACGGCTCGCGACTGGCCGGCTGCGGCATGCTGACTCTAGGGGTGTCGCACAACGTGCTGGGGGGCGTCATGACCTACGAGACGGGGAGGGAGCTGATGGGGAGCGCCACGCTCTTCCGCATGTGGAGCCGAGCGCTGGCCGGCGCCGAGCTGGCTGCCCCGCGGTGTGTGGAGGGGGATGTGGTCAGATGGAGCCAGCGGGACTGGGTACTGGGAGATCAGTCTACCGCCTTCTGCCAGACTGAGCCTGACTCAAGCCTCATATGCGGTAAGAAAAAACAATTTTACACCAAATGTTGCCATGCATCCAGCCCAATGCATAAAATGTAAAGGATATAATATGATTCATTTGTACTCCGGACCATACAGAAATGGATGTACACTAACCAGTACAGAACTAATAGTCTGGTGAATCATGCAGAATGAATGAAACTAATCTGAAGCTCCAAGTTACTAGTTAACTGACTGGCCTCATTCAAATCCAGGGAGAGAGGAAAAAGAACCCTTTATGGGAAATTATATGGACAATAAATAAGTCCTTGCACAAGCATGTTCAGTGTTTCAAAACAACTTCAGTTGTCTATATGTCTCAGTATGCCTTAGTATACCCTGAATCTCATTGATTATTTCAAGATCTTTAGGATGATGCCTCATGTGTGTTTGTTTATGATATTCTCCAGTGTGATACTGTACATGACCTGAGAACAATAACCACACCAATATATTGAATGAACTAACATTATGGCATATGAAAACTCTCAGAATGGCCGAAGTATGAGATCGAAATGATTGTTTCCATCGGATCAAAGCCGAAAGCAGAAAAGCTGAAGAACATTTTACAGGATTGGGTAAGGGAGATTAAATCATCTAATAGATTGGTCATGAATATTATTTGCAAGAGTTGTCATTAATTCATGGTTGTGAATGTATTGACTCCTTGATGCAGTTTAAGGATACATTCCACTCTAACATCTCAGTTCATGGCATATACATCTCATATTCAAGGTACTGAAAGCATATCATTTTCATTCATGGTCATATTGCTGTTCATTCCAATTCATAATGAAATATAGAGGCACACATGTATATTCATGGTATTACCATGCAATTGTGTTTCAAACTAGGCAAGCACAGAGAATGGGCGAGAACCTTGGAGAAAAACAGGTGGAGATGCAGGTTATTATTGAGCTTCCATTCCATATTCCACAGTGAATAAAAACAATGTTACCTTGACAGCATTAAGCCACTCAACCAGCATGATAAGGAAAATGATCAACAGTCAGCAACAGTCAGCAGCAAATGTGAACACTGCTAAAAAAAAGAAAAAAGTTTTTAGTAAGATTTGTGTAAATATCAGAGAATATGGGGCATGCAAATGGTTTCATTCGTTAAGATGATGGGAAAGCAAAGCCTTTGCAAATGACAATGCCCAATGACATGCAATTTTTTCTTTCCTTTTTTTGCTGCAGGGAAACAGAGTATCATCCAATGGAACCACTGCACGAAGGTTACACCTCAAAACACATATTTTTTTTCTGTTTTAAGACACAAACCTAATGTGTATAGTGTTGAAATCACGTATATTGGAAGCTAGTTTATTCCAGCTATTTTCATGTGTAGGTATGACTGCTTGGTCCATGTGGAGGTCACACCTAAGAAAGATGTGTGGGCAGTCCAGGAGGAGATCCAGTGGCGTCTCTCAACTCCATATCACCATATCGATGGTGCCGTGAAGGCCATTCCTGGTTCCCTTACTGTTATTTCTGTTGGTAAGCTTAATTCTTATATCTAAGGCTGATCAGTTTCTAATGACTAAAGGCAACCTTTAGATTGGAGTGCTTACACATTAGCTTTGGCTCCAATGATAGTTCCCAACATGACCATAGACCTTGGATAGTTGACTGGTAGTTTTATAGCTGAGTGTTTTCTTTTCTTTACTTGTCTATCTATGACCAGACGAATTTTCCAATAAGACTGACAGTTCTCTACATACCACTGGTTCCCCAGCTCTGTCTACTGCCTCTACCACAGGTGAGTGTCCATCCCCATTCAAATGAGATGCTTTCATAGAATATGGAAATCCTACTTTAGTTGAGTATGAGCTCTGGGTCCATGAATAGTAACCGAGATATCTTGTTGAAGTTCTTCACATCTGTTATATCCATTATACAAAATGCTGTGTAAAGGGATCCACACAACGATGGGTTATCTAAACCCAGCAGAAAGGGTGGTTTATTTAACCCAGCATTAACATAATTTAATCAAATTTACGTAATGTTTGGTTTATATGTAACACAATCTGTTGGGTTAAATGCATGTTTAACCAGTGGCTGGGCTGATTGAAGAGACAGCTGGATTATTTCCCTCAGCAAATCCACTGGTTCACTTTTAAAACACAAGACTCTGCTTATAAAAACTAAAGTTATTTATCTACTTACTGAAATATCACACATTCTCATAACAGCTTTTAGTAGCCTAAAGATCATCTTGAAAATGGCCATGAAAATGGCAATGAAATTAATCAGTTCAACAGAATTATTAGTTTACTCTTTTGTAATGTTATGTTACCTCTCCACCATGTAAACAGACAGATTCCACTGTCAATTTAGGGTAAGGTTCATACCTGTAAATCAAAGGAAAAAGGCGTGGATTAATCATGTTTTTTTTTACATTAGTCAGTAGTAATAACAAGAGAGGCCTATGGAACTTCATATCAAGACATGAGTGATAATCAGTTAATGATGAGGACAAATATAACAAATCCATCAGGGCACATAATGTTAGCACAGAGCACTCTGAAACCATGACCACCTAATATTGTGAAAATAACACTGAACTTAAATTGCTTTCAATTCTTGAGGGCGCCTCTGTCGTTGTGATCTACAAACGAACCGAATCATGTTGAAAGTCTGTATATTATTAAGGTCATAGACATGTAAACATTTACATGCATAAAAGTTATGTAAAGTTTTTAAAATGCAATCTGTTGTGAATATGTAATGTGGTTGATGGTGGTGAGTGCTCCATTATACAAAATGCTGTGTAAAGGGATAAAAGTTATGTAAGGTTTTTAAAATGCAATCTGTTGTGAATATGTAATGTGGTTGATGGTGGTGAGTGCTCCATTGTACAAAATGCTGTGTAAAGGGATCAGCGCAACGATGGGTTATCTAAACCCAGCAGAAAGGGTGGTTTATTTAACCCAGCCTTTGGGTTTTCTTTACCAGCTCAGCTGCCATCATGCACTTCCGTGCCCTCCTCGGTTGCAAAGGAAATTCCTGATGCATGTAGCCCTGACTACACAGATGGGTGTAAGTGATCCCTCAGCATGGAACATGCCTTTTAATTAGGCATGAAAATAATTGGTGAAATATTCAACTCAATCACAAGTATCAGATTTATTTGAAAAAATGTAAAAAAGTTAATGGGAATAATAATTTGTCATGATATATTTCTCAAGTTTTCCAGGACACATTTTACAGAGTGATAATGAATGCAAGCATCAACATCACACCCACCAACCCAGGGAACTCCATTCAAAACTGGGTGAGAGAACCAACTGCAATCTCACCATAAAAATAATGTAATATTCTTATCAAACGTATTCATTGATTGGTTATTTGTGGGTTTCAGCTAAATGATACACTGAATCCAAATCGCATGACGGTATTAAACTTTGTGATGACGCCAGAGTTGCCCTTGTAAGTGACCATTTACCATGCTGACTAAAGACTGTACACGCCAGTGAATAAAGCTGACATATCTATGATCACCATCTTGTTTTTATCAGAGCTGAGATTTCAAAGAAATTCTTAATCCTCCACAGATACAGCTGCTCATTCCATGTGCAGGCACAATCTCTTAATGTGAACGAGACTATGAAGCTCATCTTAAGCCTTCTCACAAAACCATACACCACTGGCTTTGAGCATATTGAAGTCCTACCTGGCCACATTAACATCTCACACATAGGTATGTTATGTGAAGCAAAGTCAAAACTGCATCATACCCTCCCAGGTTGGTTTGCTCTGATGTATTAAACTCAAAGTCGTCCAGGTCAGCCAACATGTAAATGTGTTTTTCGGACCAGATGACTCAAATACACAGATTTAGGCTGGAATGTGTCTGGATAGAGCATCTGGACCTCTGTACAGAATTAGCAAAGTAATCTCTGAAGACCAACAAAAACAACCTCAGTATCAAATATCAAGACCACACATACAGGATCTCTGAATATTAACTCAAAATTCAAGAGCAAAATTAGAACCTATCGGATGATTTATCTGTTCAGGGCCTTCCGTGCTCACACCTCACACCCACACGCTGAAACGTTTCAAAGCAGAGGCAGAACTGGCACTCCACCCTCCATCAGTTGATGCCGTTCCCCTCCCTGGCCCGGACACTGCTCTCATCTCGTGCCCTTCCTGTTGTGCTCGCCCCTGCAGCCCCAGGCTCCTGCCCCGATGACGAGCAGCACACCCTGCAGGGCCTCTTCCTCTGGCCCAGCACGGTACCGCAGGACAGGGCCATCGTCCTCTGTGAGAAGAACCGACGAGAAAAGGCTACCAGGTTCTGGTAAGGGACTCACGGGGATAGGAAAAGGGTTTATGGTGTGTGCAAAGGAATATAATCTTTATAGTGTTTGTAGTACGCAGTGACTATATCAGATCAGGTTGTGAATGATGGCAATTGAACTGGCTTGAATGTGGAGAAGGCAAAAATTCTCCTCCCATTGCAAACTATTTTGAAACCAGAGCAAGTTGGTAGCAGGTTGTGGCCTAGGTCTCAGAAAGGGCAGTATAGTATGCATCTGGACTGGTAGTTTGCATCTGGACTGGTGTCTGTTCTAGTATGAATGAGCTTATTTGCCCCTTGCCCGTCACTTCATAAGGGAAGTTGTCTGTTAGTTGCCTATGACAAACAGATAAGATAATGTTGGTGATTGGCTGGCCATTGTTTGGCTTCTCCCAGTCAGGAAATTGGTAAATTCATTATAAAATCTCTAACCAAACTGTAACTGCGTTTGCATGACATTATTGACAATCACTCTGTGCTTGAAAGCTATATTTTCACACATTCTTTTTAAATGATAATATATAATGTGTGTATCTTCACTGAGCATGCATTTCAGTAGCTATAGTCCTGATGGCTGCTGTTGAGAAGATATAGTAGCCATATGATCTAATGAACTGTTTGAGGTAAACAATGCACCATGTCAGATATTACATGGATATTATTAACCTTATCCACAAAGTTTACATTTTATTTTCATTAATGCAAGGTTCTCCTCATGAAACACATGTGCTCTTGGCATATGAAGTGAAGTATTTACAAAGAATGACGCCTGTTTCCACTGTGAGTGCTGTGTCAACATTCTCCAAGCAAGCCTCTGCTGAGTCACTGTGCACACTGTTCATTACAGCACACAGCATCCCACTCTGCTGAAATATCAACCTACACCTTTATGAAATTTACACTAGTTTAGCTTAGTGGAAAACATTCATGGAATATATGAATCCTCTGTTGCATGGTGTTATCGTATGGTAACAACTAATTTATCTTCTTTTTTTTCTAATTGAACTCAAGACCTATTATCTAAAACCTTTACTATTTACTTGTGAGAAATAAAGGTTTAGGTATATTACCTCAGAGGCCATCCAAGCCATGCCCATGTGTGCCTATATGTATGAACCCTACAAGGGAGCCCTATAGGTCAGGTTGGCCCTTGTGTGTGGGACCCTAGATATGGATGAGGCTGGAGAAGTATGATAGGCAGATGTGTGAAGTGTGTGTGTGTGTGTGTGTGTGTGTATGTATGGTATGGATTTGTAGACTAAAGGATTACTTGAGTGTGCAGCATCACTACAGTTCAATAATAGGCACTTTGACTGAGATCGAACCCTGTAGATATTGGAAAATATATCTAAAAATGTTAAATATAAACATGTCCCTACAGGTAGGCTATTTCTTTTTCAAGGTGGACTAAATGAAGACTACCGTATATCACAAAGACATTACATTAAATTCATTCATTCAGCAGATGCCTTTATCCAGAGGGACTTAAATATGGATTATACCAACTCAGAGTTGTGCCTTGCTCAAGGGCACAATGGTAGACCAC
Source organism: Sardina pilchardus (assembly GCF_963854185.1). Lineage (NCBI taxonomy): Eukaryota > Metazoa > Chordata > Actinopteri > Clupeiformes > Clupeidae > Sardina > Sardina pilchardus. The sequence continues at coordinate 27,416,299 of NC_085014.1, forward strand.
CCAAATAAGATAATATGCTTTATAGCCCAAAATGCAATTCATTTTCTCAATTTTCTTTGATTTCTATGATTTTAGGACTGTATCCTAATGAAATAAATCATATGAAAATCTATGCAATTGAACATTGTTACTATATGGTACAAAAATGTACCATCCACCAACCCTCTTTAACATTTTTAGAATGTTTTTATTTAGATCATTTTTAGTGAGAAAAAAATACATTAAAACATGCACTTTACACATGGTGATACAATAGGTTTAAAGGTGCAGTAAGCGATTGTGCAAGAAGTCGCATTTGTTTATGTTTATATTCCAATTTCATAGCACATGCTTTTGTCCAAAGTATTGTACATTATATCTTAACCAAGGACCAAACAAAAGTCACCAGAGAGGTAGCTCAGTATTCCCAGAGAATTCCCACTCAGGAATTTGGTTTTGTTTGCCTCCGTTTTACAGAGCTTGGGTTATCTACTGTACAAAGATGTTTGCTGAATGTGTCAAACAATATTAGGGGCTTAAAATGGCATACAATCGCTGAATGCACCTTTAATAATAACGTGTAATTAAATGAGTGGGTCCACATAGTTTATTGGTCTGTGCTGATGATGACTGCCCAAGTAATAATGGCGTTGTTCAAACTCATCTCTGGAACATTGGGCCCAGAGGCTGTAAATTCAACCAGGCAAATATGCACATGCCATTTACTTGCAGAACAGCTTGTACCCTCGGCTGATGATCCACAGACAAAGGTGCACATCATCACAGCCCATGTTTTGTGTAGTTCAACTCAAAAGCATGATCTAAGCTAAAAAAAAAAAAAAACCTCTTAAAAAAAACCTTATGGAATTTTATCCTCTGCATAAATATTTGGTCTGAGATAAAACAATGAGTAAAAATACTAAGAATTCAATATTTGATATTCCCTCAGTAAACTGGATGGCATGACTGAAAAAGCCATGTGGGAACCTGCAGATCTGAGCTCATGCAAAAGGATTGTGGACAACATCGCTGACTTGGACAAGGTCATTGTCACAGCAAGTAAGAATGGTGCATGTGTTCACACTGGCCTCTGGCTAATTCAAGTTCTTGGATTTGAAAGTTGAAAAGTTTAGATTCATTGATTGTTTTTATTGAGATTTTTTTTAAGACCAACACTGCAGATGCCTGAAGGATACCTGTGTCTTCTGTGTATTTTGATACTTTGTAGTGGATGCTTACCACTTTAAGGTCTAAACATGCTAACAAAAAGAGCACAGTGATGTTATGAATACTACATATTATGCGTCTTCAGTTATAGGGCCAGAGGCATTTTTTGTACAAAGATTCTGGTAACACTTTACAGTAAGAGAACACAATTTAGCATTAGTTAAGCATTAATAAGGAATGATGAGTTTGTTTACTGCTTGTGAATTCATCAAGAGTTCAATATGTACTGTACACATTAGGAATTCATCATTTATAACAAAGATAAACACATTGATAACACATACTAAATAAGACTATATGAGGAAAAGCATACAGTATTTGTTAATCTTTAAGTAATGTTGAAAACTTGTTGATACTTGTTGATGCTTAACTTGTGCTTAATTAATGCTAGATTGTGTACCCTAGTTGTACAGTGTTACCAACATTATTTTAGTGCACCAAAAATCATATCATTATCAGACTTTTATTCAATTGTTTGGTCCTGTATTCCTTAGATAATTCCGGTGAGGTAGTGGACTTGATCGGTATTTTGGTCAGTAACCAAACAAACCTCAGTCATTCTGAGCTGGACACTGTGCTGAACAAGCTGGATGATGTGGTGGCCATTGGCCCAGTCTCCCCACATATGGGAGAGAATATCATGGAAATCCTCTCCGACATCCTTCATTCCGAAGCTGATCTGGTTTCTTTTACCAACAAGTGAGGCTGCATGACTATGTGATTGTACTAACCCACAGCTATTGATTTAGATGATTACATGTCAAATTGAGAATTCAGAAAAAGAGCTAGTTTTGCTTTCAATATAGGTTTCTGTATATTGTTCTGCCATTGCTGCCATCTGCCATTGTCGACCTTCTGGTAGTTCTTACTTTAACTGAAAATCTCTGTTGGCTTCTGGCAGAATCCTTGAAGTCACAGAAAGTGTTGGAGATAAGATGGACTTTAATGGGGAGACTCACAACATGACCGTCCCAGCGATGGCCTTGCAGCTTGTCAACGTTAATTCTAGCCAGTTCCGGGGCTTGACATTTGGTGTATCCTCGTTCGCAAGCGACAATTCCCCACAGGTGAGAGGAATCAATCCGTAGTGTTGGCATAAGGCAGGATTGAGAGTGGACATGGTCATGAAACTAGTTTACTTCACACCTCCGGAATGACTACAAGCCACATGATTCACCTCTAGATTAATGAGCTACAGCTTGAGGTTGGAGGGCATCCTCAAAGGCAATGTGGTGCTATGTAAACATCCATCTAAATGACCCTTGCCTAACAGTATTCATAAAGAGTTAACCTACTGGGGGCACATCAATAAAACTAACCCACAGTGAGCTGGCCCACTGACTCATCATGGCTATTCAATTTGACCTCAGTGTGAACTCTCAAGGTGCATGAACTCATAACTGGCCATAGATTTTCATACACTAGTTAAAGGATTACAAGCTAATATTTAAAACTTAAGATACACTTTCAGAACCTCCCACTCACCACAACACTATGACACTTTTGTATGCCTTCGTAAGCAATTACTTTTGCTATCATATTCAAATTCATTTTGATAGTACCGGTATATGTTTATGTGAAGGACGGATAAACAAATACTTGTCATACTCACAAACCGTCCTGGCTATGCACTATTGATATTTGGGTGAGAACATCCAATGGAAATGGACTGTTATACTGTAGTTCAGTCAGAGTATAAGAGTAACAAGGTAAAACTTGCCGTTTTTACTTGTACCCTTTTGTTCAGTGGACAAATAAATATACATCAAATGTTTCAAAATAAGCCACCGTTTTGGTCTTCTGCATTCAGGAAGTTTGCACAAATGATGATTTGCCTCTCTGGTCTGTTTTAGATTTTTGTGAACGAGACATTTGTGGAGAAACCTCTCACAGGGGCCGTGGCGTCCATCTCCCTGCCCTCTATCCTGGAGACCTTCTTCCCTCAGAACAACACCGCCAGGCCCCGCATCCAGTTCCAGTTCTATGACTCTGGTGACCTATTCAAGGTGTGAAGCGGAACTAGATTTTCACCTTTTTATAATTCTCAATTTTCAACCTTTATACAATTAATTTTATTTTCATCAGTGTTTTGTCTTTATGAATGAGTTATACAGTAAAAAGTCCCATTTGGTTTATTCGAATAAAATTCAAATTCAGATTTTTTCATTGGCAGAGTCCTCATGATAATATGACACTAAACACATATGTGGTGTCAGCTAGTGTCACCAACATTAATGTCAGCAACCTACACCGACCTATCATCATCACTCTTCGCCATCTGAACCTGGTACAGGTATGTGGGTCAGCATGAATCTATATAGGGACATTAGAACAATTGTAGTTAGCATTACTACTTGTTGTAATGACCAATCAAGTATCGCATAAACACATAAACTCACACACACAATTACATATTTTTATGAACTTCCACATAATAAAAGAGAGAGCAGGATTGTGCATGTGTCTAGAGGGATGAGGAAGCCCATCACTCTCTCCACTTCTGTAACAGGCTCAAGACCAGCGGAGGTGTGTCTACTGGGACTTCAGCAAGAGTGGTATATGATCTCTCTAGATTGTTCCACTTTAGAACTAATATTTACCAACCAAACCATATTTGGGTTTATGACTGTCTGGAAAATACATACCGCACACTTTGCATACGTATGTTGGCGATGCTTGCTAACCTATAGTGTGGTGTTTGCATAGGTGGTGGAGGCTGGGAGAGCCAGGGGTGTGTGATTCGGAGGACCAATGGCCTCCAGACCACCTGTCAGTGTAACCATCTCACCCACTTTGGAGTGCTGCTGGTGAGCTTCACTGGCACTCCGCCTCCTCTCACATTTCCATCTCACACATACTCCCCCCCTCCCCACCCCCTCAGCATGCCCATCATCTGAACACACACATGGGCCTCACTAAGAGAGTGATTTCTTGGAGAGTCTTCACTAAGCCACCCTGTGTACTTACTGCTCCATACGCATTCGTATCTTTCTCACAGGACGTGTCCAAGGCCCCAATCAGTGAGTTAGATGAGAAGATCCTGGTGGTCATCTCCTATGTAGGCTGTGGCCTGTCCTCCATCTTCCTGGGTGTGACCCTGCTGACCTACTTGGCCTTCGAGTGAGTGACTCCTCCACGTGGACTGACCAGTCCAGCCCTGATCAGACCAGTCTGGAAAAAAAAAGAACGTTGCCTTCTGTAAAACCTGACCTCTTAATTCCAATCTGCTGCTGTAGGAAACTGCGTCAGGATTACCCGTCCAAGATCCTGATCAACTTGTGTGTAGCTCTGCTGGGCCTGAACCTGGTCTTCCTGGTGAACTCCTGGCTGGCCTCGTTTGGCAGCAGAGGTCTCTGTGTGGGAGTGGGAGCGATGCAGCACTTCTTTGTCTTGGCCTCCTTCACGTGGATGGGGTTAGAAGCCCTCCACATGTACTTTGCCCTGGTGAAAGTCTTCAACGTCTATGTGCCCTCATACATTCTCAAGCTCTGTGCTTTTGGATGGGGTAAGAATGAATAGATCAATGCTGTACAGTATATGTTAAATAAAAATCATTGTAACTCATTTAAAGTAGTTTAAAATGTAGTTCCATAATTGTGAAACACAGTAGTGTCGGCTGAATTTTCAAAGATATTTTGATGAAGGCTTGAATTTGAAATACAATGAACTACAGAATTGATTTTGTTGCCTTTTTTTGTGCAGGGTTACCTGCTACGATTATTATCCTGATCCTGGCTATAGACAATGATGTCTATGGCAATGAATGGGATGATGATGCCCTAAACCCCCTGCAAGACACGTCGCCATTGTAAGTAAGACAGATCATTCCTATCAGTAGTACTAAGAGAAGACCTTCATGAATCAGTCAGGATATGTGACGTGTGACATGTCTGATGAGGAGCCGAAGTGCTCGAAGCGTCACTTTAACTCAAATGAATGAAAGTAAACGGAGAGCAAGTGTGCGGACCTTCTGCTTCATGAATCAGTCAGGATTATGTGGTATGAGTAACGTCTTGATTTGCCTCCACCAGCTGCTGGGTGCAGAATGACGTTGTGTTCTATGTCTGCATCGCGGGCTTCATCGTCCTGGTGCTGCTGTGCAACGTGTCGGTGTTCGGCGTGGTTCTGGTCCAGATCCGTAAGATGCGGGCCAACAAGAGCAGCAGCACCAGCGGGGTGGCTCATGACCTGCGCGTGGTGGCCAGTCTCACCTTCCTCCTGGGCCTCACCTGGATCCTGCCCTTCTTCAGCTGGGGGCTGGTCGCCATTGTGTTCACATACCTCTTCGCCATCCTTAACACCCTCCAAGGTAGGACATCCTTACTTTTTGGGGAAGAGAATTCATGTGCACTCGAAGACACTGTTTGTAGAAAGAAAGGGCATGAAAAAGGGGGTCGGGGAGTCTTTACCCCACATCAAACTGATCCCGGGACTGTTCTAATGAGGTTAATAATACATTAACTAGATGTTACTTTTTGACAGGCTTCTTCATATTCGTCTTCCACTGCCTGATGAAGGAGAATGTTCAGAAGCAGTGGAGGATCCACCTGTGCTGTGGGCCCCTCAGACGAGAAGACTACTCTGGTAAGGGAGCATTGTCTGAATCTGGAGCTGGAGCGTGGTGCACAATATGATCACTGAGACGCTTATACACAATGAAATGCAAAATAAATAATATGGTAAGCCATTTTGATCATATCCTCAATAAAATGATCTTCCAGACTGGAGCCGCTCCGTGACAGGTGGGGGCCGCGGAAGACAGGTGCGCTCTCCATCGGTCAAATCAGAGGACACCAGCTCCATGAGGAAGATCTCGGACACCTCCACTTCAAGTGTCTGTCAAATGATTGCCTGAACTGACACACTCCTCCTCCCAGCCATGTGTTTTGGTAGATGGACTTGAAATGCTGTTAAGTTTTAAGTGACTTGTCTGGTTGATGTGGAAATGTGTTCGAATCGAAGAGCATCTTCAAGTAAAGTAATGTCACTGTTGATGTCTGTGAACTTAACTTTGAGCATTATGTTGAGCAATTTCTCATAGCTACTATAGGCGTCAATGCATATCAGAGGATGTCCATTTCAGAACTGTAAATAAAACAGGCATGCAGAGTATAACGGTGAAAAGTAATGAAAAGTAAATTACAAAAGTGTGACATTTACTTTTTATTAATTTTTTGTTACTTTGACCTTTCATATACTGAGGTGCAATTGATTGATATTGATATTGATATTATTGCTGTCAATATATGTCCATGTATGTGATATGTCATTCAATCTGTATGAAAAAAGGTTTTGCATACCGTAACAGCAACAATGAACTGTAAAGTGTCCTTAATGTAAATTTGTATTATTCTATGCTCCTCTTGTAATGTGTAAAAAGCATTTGATGTATTCATTCATACTTTATGTCCAAGACTGAGAAGAATCTTCACATTTCTCAGATTAGATTTCAATCATCCAATGTTCACACCACAATGCTTGTGGAGCTAGAAGGGTTTCATCATGAGTTTATAAATAAATGCAAGAGAGAATCAATAGAATGCTGGTGAAGTGTATTCTATATGACATGAGCTTCAGATTTGGACAGGAAATCTGTGGATTGCAAACTTCAAAGCAATTTCAGAAAGAGTGAGTACTGCATATTCAAGTCATGCACAGCACATCAAAACCTAAAATGTGAAGGTGGCAAAGTCATTCTAATCATATTCCATGTTATCTTTTAGCAGTCTGTTGCACCCAGCACCCGTGGGCAGCAGAAATTAATATCATCGCAATATAGTCTCCAGCTCTTGACACAGGGCAAAGTGACACAGCTAATAAAGTTGATTAAAAAGCTGTAGACTGATAATATGGTTTACGGAGCCTCTAATCTAATCTCGATCACCGCAATTACATTTAATTGTGAGCAATTATAAATATTCAGGGAAGGCTGATCATACTGTAAGGCAGAGCAAGAAACAAGAGCACATCTGTTTTGCCTTGACTTGGAGCAGGCTGAGCGAGTTAAGTCACAGTGGCTCTTCACATACCTTTGTGCCATAAAGCTTTATTCTCACTGCATACATAGGTTATATTTAACACAAATGATATATACGGGGCTTAGGAAGCAGCTGAAGAATTATAATAGTTCTAGTATAGTTCTAATTATATTATGTCCTGTAGACGATGAACTCCCCAGATACTTCACAATTTCATAGGAATCTAAATGACATTGTTTCATCATTTGTGGACACAGGTTTACACAGAGTGACAAATACCCTGACATCTTTAGAGACCCTGCCTCTTTGGAATGTGCTTTTCATACCCAATCGTGTTGCCAGTTACCCTAATTAGTTGTGAAACATTCCTACTTTTGTTTTCTTTATCATTACACAACTTTTCAAGCATTTTGTTACCCCGTCCCAACTTTTTTTAAAAACATATTGCTGGTATCAATTTCTAAATTAATATATGTTTTTCATTTTCATTGTCTGATTTGATATGTTGTCTATGTCCTTTTTGCAACTGTGAGTTTAAGAGATTTGCAGATTATTAAACGGTTTTCATTAGCATTTTACACAACCTCCCAACTTTTTTCTGATTTGGGGTTGTACAATCAAACATTGATGACTGAAGGCACACTATTGACAGCCCCTGCTAAGCATTTGTTGGCTCTTTGAGGATGATGTTGTATTAGTGTTGTGGTTTAGATACTGGCTCACATATCTGAAACTGGGCCACTGACATGCTATTATGTCATGGGCCTTGATCAACTGGCTCAGCCACATTCTCCAGACATGCTAACAGGGATTTCCTGATCGTCCTAACCCTGCATTTGCAAAAGCAAAAGCAGTAGCGAATAATCTGTTGTTACAGACATTATTCATCTGCCATGTAGGAATGAGAACTTTAGAGTACCTGAGTACATGTGGAACTGATTTATTGATGACTGAGTATAATTTCCCTGATCATTTTGCACAGGCAGGTAAGTTAAATGCTGTCGGTCTCTCTCCCGCTTTCTGTCAAATCTAAATGTAAAGATTTTTTTACTGCATGACTGTATGAACAGTGTTCTCAAAGTGAGTGTCGACAGCAACATGGATTATTGTCTTTATTCCTCTGTTTTTCTTGCTGAGTGAAAAGACAGAACTAAGAGAAAGAAGGGGATGGTCATTTGTTTTTATTCTAGTTCATTCAGAATAAACCAGTGCAAGCATGTAACTGTGAGTGCATTATAGTTTGTGGCAAGCGAAACTAATCTGTGCTAATTGGTTGATTCATTTATTACTTCATTGCACCGTAGAATCTCACCTGACTTTGATGGAAAATTTAGCTGGTAATCCGGACGTTTGGAAGAAAGAGGATGGGTCAAACGCCATCATTTACAACTATTTTGAAGGTGACATTAATAGCATGGTGGATGCTCATTTTATCCGTGCCTTAAGCAAAGGCAGGCCAACTTCCAGCTACAGAAAAGGCCCAGGTAAGCACTCCTGAGAACAGTCGCAAAACAAGTACAATTTGTTTCTTGCATGTTAAGAGATCTACTCATTAAAAATATCTTTGAACCAAATATACTTCATATGCTTCATATTCAATTTCAATATACTAAACCTCACTTGTTTCTTACTTGCATTCTTTTAAAGCTGCTGTCATATTAACTCCATTTGCTAGGTGGCTAGCTTAATATGCTGACATGTATTGCAAAAACACACAGACACGCGCGCACGCATGCACACATGCAGGCATGCACGCACGCGCGCACACACAAACACACACACACACACACACACACACACGCACGCACGCACAGGCACACATGGCATTTACCTTGAAACTGACACACATTGCCAATAAAATAAAAAAAATAAAAACCTGTTTTTTTTAAGTGGAGGACCGGCAATTGGAATGCTCATCTTCTTTGGGTCCTGCGGGTCCTCATAAGTCTTCAACACATGCCCCACTTCAGACAGCTCTGGAGCCTCTCACAACCCCGCCTCTGTCCTTTGGTCTGACCAGTGAAACCCTGAACCTGCTGACTGGAGGGCCCGGGCAGGAACTGCCCTCTCTGTTCTACTCGCTGCCGGAGCCTGCTAAGGACCTTGACCTGATGGAGAGAAATTATGTGAGTTCTCTGCTCAGAGTGATGCACAGTGACCAGCCAGAACTGGGGACAGTAGTGGTGGCTGGATCCAAGGCCGGGGTCCTCCACAGCTGGGCCCACAACCATTTGTACACACAGCAGCCTAACCCCGATCAAAGACATAACTCTGGTAGATTATATCTTCCTACTGACTAGAAACTGCAGTACTTCATTAATGTCTATTGGTGCTATGCAACGCTGAGCCAGAATGTGACTTGTCAACTTCAGGAAACCTGACATGCATCTGTGTATCTGCATTAGCATGTTGTGTAAGATGTGCAGTGTAGCAAACGCCATTATCCAACATCACCTCTTTCTTGAAGAGGTTTATAAGGTAGTTTCATTTAGCAGTTCTATATAGGGATGTTGACTAATTTATTTTGGTGTCAGGGTTACATGGTATGGGCATTACCTTCCACATGCGTTTGTGATGATTAGGTTAATGAAGTGTTTTTAAAACAGCTTTTGACTATGCCTATAACATGGCAATGTGCTTGGATATGGGCCTTTCTCTTCTGATTTATGCAACCTGATAGTCTGGAATCCAAAAACAGTGCGGCTGGAACAGAGAGCTCAAATAACTAATAAAATCACCAAAAGAAGACTGAAATATGGTTTTGTTTTATCATCTGAAATATATCAGGTATTCTTATTTCATGATGAAAGATAATTCAAATCTGTTGTCGACAAACATCGCGCCAGTGAATCTGAATAATTTTGAAACAGCACTGCCATCTAGTGACAGATAATGATACTGACAGATGAAAAGTACAAAGTATTTTGGTAACATATTCATTCAACCTTTATTTATTCTCGGAGAGTCATTGAGGGTAGCCCTCATTTTCAATGAAGCCGAGATTACAGAAACAATGCATGGAGGAACAAGGAAGATGTTCAAATAAGATAATAATAAGAAAATATACATTACATTATAGAGGAGGAAGGGGAAAATAAAAAATAAAAATACATGAAATAATAATAATAAAATAATAACAACAAAAACAATAATAATAAAATAATAATAACAATAATAATAATTTGAATTGATTATATGGAATTATAGAGTTCATTTTTAAATTGCACCTAAGATTATTCCAGGAAGTAGGGGCACCATAACAAAAGGCTGACTTGCCCAACTCAGAATGGATACGAGGAATATAAATCAAGTCACAGAATATGACCAACAACAACACAGTAGTAGAACATGAAAAATAGATTACAATTGAACTTGATAAAAACACAAAACAAACTCAAAACTGAATTAAAATCAAGAGAAAATGTGGGTCTTTAAATGATGGATTCACAATTGTCACAGTGCAATGAGATTCACGGTGGCAAAGGAGACTATACTGCAGAGCCTGGGAGCTGCTAAGGGAAAAGCCTGATCACTTTTGGATTTGAGGCTGGAGTCGGGGACTGACAGGAGCTGTGAAGATGACCTAAATGACCTAGTGGCAAAATACGGAATTAGCAGATTAACAACGCATTCTGGAGCTAATCCACCGAAGGCTTTAAAACAAATAACAAATTACTTAGGGACCAATGATGTTAGAGGACAAAGAAATAAGTATGTTTAAAATGGTTTTCAGTGCTCTAAAGTGTGCTGGTGATTCCAAGCCAAGGTAGTCATTCCATTGTAGAATTGGAATAAACAAATACAATCCTTTATTACTTTAATTTATTCTGATCCTTTATTTTCACTCTACTCAAAGTCAGACCTATAGATGCAGAAATGAGAACTGCATGAAAAGGTTTTGACGGGAATGATAAACTCCCTAAAATCTCCAGCTCAGTTTACTCTAGAGACTAAATAAGGCAGTCTTGTGGTGGTGAGGTACTATTTTGGTCCAGAAAGGTAAAGAGCAGTCATTTCAGTGAATGATGTTCATCACATTCCACATCTGATCCAGCATATTTGACCAGCATTTGAGACGGTGAGGGAGGGTGAACCGATAGCGCCTCTGACTCCAATACATGAGGTTGAATGATTCTATCCAAACAACACTTACAATTTCCCCTCGATCAGCATGTCCATCTGATTCTGCCAGGGGCTTTTGGCTTGATCCTGCTGGCAGATCACCACCACAGACACCCGCCCCAACTGGCACTTGGCACCAGATCCGGAACATTATTAATATGCTCCAGGAGGTTATGCCAACCGCCTGCCATGGAAACTGACACATCCAGCTTGAAAGAGACATCTGACAGCAGGCAAGGCAAAGCAAAACATATTACGCCGTGTTGTCACAGCTCCTCGGATGAGACGTGAAAAGTGAGATGATGAGTGCTCTTGTTAATGAGGAAAAAGGCCCCATCCTATTGTGTCTAGCCAAGGTCCACTTCCCCAGCAGCCATGTCATTCAGAGCCACAGATGGAGAGTGTTCCTCCCACCACGCTGGCATGTGGATTATTGATGTATTTGTACTAATTTTAGTTATTCCCATCTGTCACTTTCTGGGTCCGTAGGTTTATGAGGGGGAAAGTATGTAAAACTGTGGATCACATCATTCATCCCATTCAGCTCTCCATCTCTCTCTCTCTCTCTCTCTCTGTCTCTCTCTCTGTCTCTGTCTCTCTCTTTCTATCTCAGATTCACACACACACATACAGCATCTTTGGCCGTTTTACAATGGCTGGGGTATAATGTCTTACAATGGCGGCCGGGGTATCATGTGGATCCAAGTGAAGAAGCTCATCAGGCACAGGCAGCAACCCTAATTTTTATTTTCCTGAGAAGTTTCAACATCATGACAGGCCAATTAATTTCCACTTAGGCTAAATGGGATTTTTGTGCCACGTCCAATCCGAGAGGTGAAAAATCATTGAAAGGAAGCCTACCACGTGTCCTTGGCATTTCCAGTGTGACAGTTGTACCTTGGCAGGCTATTGTTTCTGTGTTTTCATTCAGTCACCATTGTTTTCATTTTCACGTCTGCCTCCCATTGTGTTCATTTTCTCGTCTGAATAAGACAAACCGTAAGGGGCACCCACACAAAGCTCCAAATTCCCACTTTTATCAGTGCTAGACCAGAACAGCACTACACGTTTGTTCATGACATTAGCAAAGAATTCTGGGTGATATCCCCCATGTCAGCCCCCATGTTCCCATTGTGAGGTGCCCTTTCAATTCCTCAAAAGACGCTGCAATGGAGACTCAGCGCAGTGATACAGTGGTTGACGTTTGCTGTGGAGAAGGCTAAGTGAGAACACTTGGTCATTTAGGGTTGTATAAGGGCACCCCAAATGCACCACACTTGTTTGATCATCCACCCAGAGCCTCCAGCCCTCATGTCGTGACAGCAAGTCCACTGTCGTGCCATTAAGCTGGCTCATGACTTTGGGTCATCACTGTAAAACCTGATCAATATTAATGGGTCACTGACCCAGCAACTCTTTGTTTTAGTTGCTGTTTGAGTGACTGGGGTTGTGAGAGTTTGCCAAGTGACTGGATTAAAGATGATATTTGAGGACACTATAGGTGACTTGCACAAAATGTTTTCAACAAACAAACAGTCACAGTGCAAGATGACTAGAACTAAATCATAGGATCTTTTAAAAATCATAATTGCAAAGGAAAATCATGAAAAGTTGACAAAAGGATGAATGCCTCTTTTAAGGTTGCATTTAGGATGTTTCTTAATGAAATAGCAAAAAAGAATGGTTACAATCCTATTTTATTTAACTAAATTACAAACAAAAGAGAGTGCGAGATTGGGCCAAATTAAGTGTATACTGTAATATACGTATCTAAATATATGAAATGGACCACAAACAGGAGAAGACTTTTTGATCATTGATCTGATGGGACACAATTGTGCTGGAGCAGCAGCTAGGTGCTCATCAGCCTCCTGGCACACGTGCAGATAAAGACCAGTTAGAGGAGAGGGCCTAGCAGTCTGAAAGAAGCACACACACAACAGAAATATATTTATACAACTGCAACTAGAGCACATGCATTCACCACACCACATCATATAAATTATCATGTAAACATTTATGGATTGTGGAGCGTGCCAATCAGGTTTTTTTTTTTTTTTATATATTCACTGTATGTTTTCCTGTAATTAATTTGTACATTTTCTGTACATGTTCTTGAGTTCTCTAACTTATTTTTAACTAAGTTCTAAATAGAAAATTGCTCACAAATTCTGTACAAACTGCTTGTCAGTTTATTATACGGTGCAGAATACCAGATAAGATATCTGCCAGTAAGAGCTGTTGTTCAGAATCACCCTGTATATATTTCAGATGATTCTATAGATGTGTCATTGAAAGCAATAACGTCATTTGAAATAAGCAGTATCATATGGGACGATCAATTGCAATTAAATCTAAAAAATAAAAATCCCTCCCTTTTGGAATGGATGAGTAGGCTACAGTGTGCCACAATTTGCTTTGTTTAGGTCTGGGTCTATACCCAAAGCCATGCAGTAAATACTAAATGCATGACATGCTAATGGAGAAATGGCAGTGACAATCCAGACTGTGCCGCCCTGAGTGACATATTATGACGGCTGTGACCAACATCAACTCTGCCGTCATGTCATTCTCTCCCCTCTCTTCCCACTCGAGAGAATAGGAGCCTCCACTGTTCCCACTCATGTGTATGTGAGCCTCCACTGTGTTCCATGAGAGGCTTCAGTGCGCTCAGGGAGGAAGTTCTAATCACTGGTATGAGTGAATAGAGCAATCAGGCCGTGACACATGAGCCTCTTTTTTTTTGTCTGATTTTAAAAAGAGCGCACACATCCATTCAGATGGCAGATGAGTTCAATTGCAGAATACTGGTTGGGGTGAATGTAAGGGGGAGGACCGGGGACTGACACAGATATTTGCATGAACAGCTTTACAGGCACACGTTTCAGAAGGGATGGAATATGTCTTTTACATGCAAAGCTGACTGTGGAACAAATGAAGATGTATTGCAGAGTGAAGCTGCATTTGGGTGATTACGTTGATTTAAGGGCCCTCATGATTGTCACATATGGACACATTGACAGTGATGTGCTTTCAGTCCAATTGTATTAAGTTATTCTTCAGATAGCAGAAAAAAGGAAAGACAGGGAGGTAAAGGAAGAAAGATAGTGACTGGAGCACATAGAGTTGTACACATGCACTGGCCACTGGGGTATTTTTAGATCATGTGGCTTATTCATTTTACACTAAACTGTTGGGTAAATATAGCCACTAATTAGGTGTGTGAATATTAGGCTACCATACAGAACACCATCTAATATATCATCAATCCCCCCTCAATAAAATGTGGAGACGTTCAGTGCATGCAATTGAATTACACTTAATATTTTAATTGCCAATTAGTAAATAATTAATGCTTAAGAGATTGAAATTTTGGATGATGAGTCCGTCAAGGACACTGAATGAATGGTGACTCATCTTCAAGACAGTAGCTCCACCGCCACTGGCCACATTCTGAGGTCACATCATTGGACACAGAGCGCCGAATATGAAGGGGTGTCAGTGAGTGTAATCCTTGATAGACATCGTGTTGGCTGAGTGAGACACAACAATCCCCTCTCCCAGTCGTCACTGTGCAAACACTTCTCCCGCTAACACGCTGATGCAGCTATGCTGGTCCACAGATGGAGTTTGAATTTGAGCAATTCAGAGAGTTTCAGTTTAAACCAAAGCTTTAATGAGAGCACTGAGGACCCACTTTACCCACAGGTCCCAACTGGTCTCAGTAGAACCGGCCACACCGTTGTAGCAGTTTTCCTCGGACTGATTCTTTTTTTTGGATTCTTCAACAATCTTCTTGTTCTGCTTGTCTTTGCAAAGTTTCGCTCTCTCTGGACACCCATCAACCTCATCCTGTTGAACATCAACGTCAGTGACATACTTGTGTGTATTTTTGGCACGCCATTCAGCTTTGCAGCGAATGTGTACGGAAGGTGGCTTATCGGGGACTATGGTTGCCAGTGGTATGGTTTCGCAAATTCTCTTTTCGGTGAGTTTACTTTTAAATTCAGGGTGGGAAATTTTGCCTCAAACAAAATTGTGTGTAGATGCACGCCTCTCTGCCACTCTCAACCGCACGGCTCCCACCACTATTGTGTGTGTGTCCTATAGCCTAACTTCTACACTTCGATGACTGAGTTAGACAAACCTAAGATAAGAATTACCAAAGAGCTTTTAAAGCTTTTCAATGGGCAGTTACAGTGTTTAGCTCAGACTTTAAGCAGCTACTGTCATTAATTTCGACCAAAATATGCAAAGTGAACAACTAAAGTTTACTGAAATGCATTTTAGGCATCACCGTAGAATGCTTCCAATAAGCATTTATATTGCATGCCTCCAGTGACTCTTATTATAGCCTATCCTAAATGCGCTCTCTATAAGTTTTCGCCAAACACTTGCAACGCAGGTGAACGTGTTCGGGATTAGAGACGAATTAGAGATGATCCTTTCTCCTCATTTGTTTATATCAATTCTTCAGATTAGAGTAAGCTTTACTCCAAGCACATATCAGAGTTACACAACATTCATTATTGATGGTTGTAATTAGGTGTCTGACTACAACTATGGATGCAAACCTGGGTGAAGGCGTGTGTGTGTGAGTGTGAGCAAGAGAGCAAGTCCAAGTGTCATGTTTATTATTAAGTGGAAGCCTACTGCCAGGCATAGCACTCGCTGCCCCTGTTAAATTAAAGTGTGACTTTGTGTGTTTGCACTATGCTTTGAGGTAACCCCAGGGCAACAACTTGTAGATCACCTGAAAGTGGCATGACAGTTATTGCTTTTCCCCTCTGTTGTCCCTTACCACAAAAAGTCAATTCTATGATTCTGAATAACTTAAACCAGATTATTTCACATCTCAGTCCCTTTGAAAATAGAGAGGAGGGAAGGATACATAGATGCTTAATTAAGTGTAGTATATAACTGAGCACCAACCCAACACTTGCACCCCATTGTTCTGACATTTTGGTGCACGTCTTATTTCTGATCAGTAATTGCACTACGGGGAGTAGCGTGGCTCTCCAGGTCCCTTTGAATGGAGGTGCCACGCAGTGCAGTCTGGGCAGGCAACATCCCGGGGGGAAGCCAGGGGGAGTTGGCAATCCCTGCACATCAGTCTCATGCCACCAGTCCATTTTCCTGCCAGTCAAGCATGTGGAACTTGGCTGTGATTGCAGTAAAAGTACAGCAGCCTTTGTGTGCGGCCAAGGTGAATCAGGGCAAAATTGATTGTGTGGTGGATGCTTGCCCGTTTCATTTCAAGCCATTTTAATTAGATGGTGGTCATCATGTAACCTGTTGAGGTGTCGGGGTTGGTGAGTACTCTTTTCCTTGTGGCACATTTGTTTTTCATCTCCTATCTGGAGCACAAAGGATATCTCAATACATGAGGACAAGGTTTCCATGGCCACGGCACCAACACTTCAGATTCTGTTCAGAACACCCATGGGATGCTGATATTTTCAGGGACTTCATATTGTTACAAATTGTCACAGATAATTGTAGTGAACCCTGTCATTTCTGAAAGATGCCAAACCATAAAAAATCAATATTTTTCAAAATAGTGGAAAATCACTGTTATTAAATTGTTATGTATTAATTCCTCCAACCTGTTTTAATTGTGTGTTAACTTGCTATATGTTTCATCAGGTAAGTTCAATTCATTGGTACTACACAGTGCATTTATTTATTTTGAGTTCTTATTCATTTTGCTAACTTTAGTGGGTGTCGAGGTCATGATGAAAAGACAAATGTTGTCATTCCACTGCACTCAAAGACTTTTCAAGGACGTTCCAGTCCCAAATCCCTCGCATTCTAGCACTCAACATAGTTTGAGATGCGCTGCAAAGTTAATTGCTGTAACAACTCAGACATTTTGTAATGAAATAGCAATAGCAGAAGCTTATTGCATTTCTAGCAAAATATATTGAAACACTTTCAGTTACCCGATTAATAAGTCTTCAAAATAAAGTCCTGAAAAATATTTGAAATGTTGTCTGTGAAAATGGGTGGCAAACCCTCTGGTATTAATGGAATAAAATAATGAATTCACCTTATGATGAGCTAAATGGAATTGAAAAGGTTACAAAGGAACACCCACAGATAATCTCCTCTCATATCTCCAATTCTGTAATAGGTGCTGATGTTGAATTAAGTTGCTCTTAATTAAAGTGCAAAGTGTGATTGCTTATTTCCCATCTCCTTAGGCCTGTGCAAATGTGATGTCTTAGCTTAACTGAACCCCTCCCTGCGACCCCTCTCCCCTGTCCTGTCTTTGCCCCAGGCATCGTGTCCTTGGTGTCCCTGTCCATCCTGTCTTACGAGCGCTACTCGGCCGTGCTGTGTGCCACCAAGGCCGACGTGTCGGACTTCCGCAAGGCCTGGCTGTACGTGGTGGGCACCTGGCTGTACTCGCTGCTGTGGACGCTGCCGCCGTTCCTGGGCTGGAGCCGCTACGGGCCGGAGGGGCCGGGCACCTCGTGCTCCGTGGAGTGGCAGCGGCGCTCGGCCGGCGGCGTCTCCTACGTGGTGTGCCTCTTCCTCTTCTGCCTGCTGCTGCCGCTGCTGCTCATGCTCTTCTGCTACAGCAAGATCCTGCTGGTCATCAGAGGGGTGAGTGAGGGAGGGTGGACGCGCCGCCGCGGCAGCGTCCGGTCCCTGAGCACCGGTCTGACCACACACTTCTCCCCAGAGAGCTTCCTCACTTGCTGCACATTCCTGCTGGAGCTGAGATCAGTATACATTATTAAAACAGCCTGACTGGCTCATATGTGAATATGTTGGCTAACTGATCAATGTTATTTCAGTTGACTCAGCTGCTGACAGACAGCCAGGATGTTTATGTTGTGTCTAAGAGAAGGAACTGGGTCAGAGTTGGC
Organism: Sardina pilchardus; assembly: GCF_963854185.1. NCBI lineage: Eukaryota > Metazoa > Chordata > Actinopteri > Clupeiformes > Clupeidae > Sardina > Sardina pilchardus. The sequence goes on from NC_085014.1 coordinate 27,434,480, forward strand.
CTTTTCCACAGAAACAGCCCATATTCTCTTTGTCTTCAAAGAAAAGCCCCACGCTCACCCACATAAGTAAACCTTAAAAAGCCCTTTTTGTTAAAAGCCTTCAGGCTACAGCTGATTAGCTCTAGCCCTGACCAGAACAATTGCTCCTCGCGCCGCAAACACATTACTGAGCCATTCAATTTGATATTGATCCTCAGTTGTAGTGAGTGCAGAAAATGAAAATGGGTTAAGTATTGATTACACAGACGGAATCATTAACCCCGAGACACGCTTCTGTCAAGAGTTTATACAATGTGTTGTCGTGCCTCAGTAGTAATGTGTAGGTTCTATATATGGCTGGATGTAGACATCACTGCCATCTTCACCGTCCCCCTCTCTTGTGGTCGTCAGGAAATGAGCCTGATCTCATCACCTCTCCCTGTGATAGACAGGCTCCAGTTAGCGTCACGTCTCATACCAGAAGCTGGGTGGCTTTACAAAGACTGTAAAAAATCCCTACCCCGTAATCTATTTTTAGTCCGCCACTATTGATTTGTTCCCCCGAGGGAAAAGGGAAGACATCTCTCTTGAGGGGGTGGCGGCAGGGGTGGGGAGGGGGGTGGGGGGGGGGGCAGGTAAGACAGACGTGGTTCAGGAGGTGACCAGACCTGCCTGTGTGAGTCATTCAGGCTCGCAGGGCATTACATAAACAACTGAGCCCAGTGCAGGAATATGTAATTAGGGTATCCGCGGGCTGGCGCGGAGCGCATCACTAGCGCCGCTCCACATATGAATCAGCCCGCAGGGGTATTTTTAGCGTCGGGAGCCGGCCCCCCGTTACTATTGGTGACCACGGCGTTATGTAACCAGCTCATTTTCTCCAGGATTTGCTGTGGATGGCCGCGAGAGCTCCGTTGCTTAGCAGATGAATGGAGAGAGAGTGGATCGAGAGCCTCTTCAGTCATCTTCCAAATGACACTTTGACTTAGATCACAATTTGACCCCCCAACCCAATCTTGGATGTGAGTAGAACAGTGAATATGGAATGAAAATGGCTTATTCTCAGTAAGAGATGGTGACCAGTGATGACGGAGAATGTGATATTGAGTCACGCAGTGATAGCCTCATCTTGCTCATATTACCAGGAAATAAATTCCATTTGGTAGATATATATTGCCATCTACATTAAGCATTGAATCATCACTTGGCTGATGTTATATTTAAACTCTCCAATAATAGAAAGCAATTTTTCTGCAACATAAATGGCAAAAAAGTGATAGTTATGACTTCCCTCCCTATGTGAATTCCAAACTAATCTGGAGATCTAGTTATTGGTGATCTACTAGGGCCTGCATGCTGAAGGCTTGTCATTACACGGGTGAGAGAGTGTTGGTTAATGCTGTGAGCGTAGGAAAGAGCGGGACGGCGGGCAGCCTGCAGGGCTAATGGAGCGTGTTAAAGGAGAGGGGTGACGGCAGGGTCGCCCGTGGACATGACCACCGCTCCGGTCATTACACACCACTGCATGGCGTTCGTGCTCTCAGGTGTAAACGCTCATCCTTAAAATGGACGTCTGCAGGGGAGCCTGCGGTGGGGTCTCCTACAAGCCCAGGGGAGCGTGAAAACCAGTACTCAGAGACTGGACGCACTTCTGGACCCACCTCTGACCATATAACAGGTCTTCTCTGCCCGGCAGATGCTAATCTAAAGAGGCGCATGCCACTAAGTCAGCCTATCCACTTCTCCTTATCTAGAGGCTGCTGTCTACAGGGTCTGAACAGACCCCTCAGGCTCCGAGATTCTTATTCCCTGGGTGCCGTACCAGCTTCAGATATGTCAGAATGAAATGGCAATCCTCAAGTGGTTCTTTTTGAAATAACACACCAGACCAATGACAGGGTACTTTTACTAATCTTGGACGTGAACACCCATATAACTCCCGGGTAGATGACGCCTGAAGACTCTTAAGCAAGTAGCCAGACATATGCCGACGTGAAGCACTCCGTGCTCCCTTTGAAGCTTGACACAAAGCAATACTTTAAAATGTCTCAGACTGTTTGTCCTTTTGTCTGAGACTCTGAAAAATCAATCAAGATCCCTAGTAGGCGAACACAACCTCTGCTTTGTGAACGCAAGCCCTGACTAAGCTACTCAGTTGTTTGGCCAGACATGTCATTTGATTGGCTGAGTGCCTACAAGGCTGAGAAAAAAACTTTATTGTTCATTTCAATACGGAATGTGTATCATTCAATGCATTTGTAATGCTGCTCAAGGTAATGGACATTTGGTTAATCAATCATAGATGTATGGTCTTCTGTAAAACGGATAGGCAACTTACAAGGACACTGTCTAATTGTAGCCCTCAAACCAACTACAAGCCAGAGTAATCAGTGTATTGCTATTCTTGATGCTTTGAGCTGCATGAGCTGAGGATCTATAGGATCTATGAGGATCTTTTAAGATTGAACATTAGTATGGGGAGGCTATGCTTTGTTTCTACTGCACAAGAGGCAATGGGCATTGTTCAAATGACCCCGTACGCTTGGATAGTCCTTCAATCAATCAGATCAACAATCCGGTGCGTCTTTTGGATAATCTACAGTAGTTTCTGATTGGAGCCAGAAATTCTGGCAGGGAACAGAGGAGATAGATATGCAGGTTTCCAGCCTGAGCTGCCGGGCGAAATCCAAATTCGCCGAAAGTTCAGGCAGGGTTCATCCAGCCTACTGAGGGTCCCGTATGTGTCCCGTGTCTCTGCACCTTTCTCAGGTGAACAGGATGAACCTGCTGTCGGTCCAGCGGCGGCAGAACCACATCCTGCTGATGGTCTTCACCATGGTGTCCTGCTACCTGCTCTGCTGGATGCCCTACGGCCTCATGGCCCTGGTGGCCACCTTCGGAGAGAGCGGCCTGGTCACGCCGGTGGTCAGCGTGGTGCCCGCAGTGCTGGCCAAGAGCAGCACCGTCCTCAATCCCGTCATCTACGTGCTCTTCAACAACCAGGTTGGCCTGCCTCTCCACAGCCACTAAGATCAGTTATCACTACAGTCATTGGCCGGGTTTCCCAGATTCATTAAGAAGCTCTTAAGTGCTAAGAACTTCTTAGGAGGGCTCTAAGAATGTTCTAAGAATGCCCCAAAGAAGTTCTTAGCACTTAAAAGCTTCTTAACGAATCTGGGAAACCCGGCCATTAGCAGTGCTGGATTTGGACAACATGCAGAACATAGAATAGTGTAACATAATAGTGATAACAATAACTAATATACCATATATGATTTCATGAATATATGAATATATTATATAAATATCTGAATTTATGGTCATTTTGATACCACAGATGAATGCAGATCCAGTCAGGCAATGATCGCTTTCACATTAAGATCCACCGGCTGCTCTAGCTAAACAAGCAAACAAGAGTCTAAACAAGAGTCAGGGTGTAATAATCTTTCCAAGTTGACGGGAAATGGTGTTGGTCACCCCAGTTTATGTTAACCACACTGACTCAGACCTTGATCAGTGCCAACCTGGCAACCCAGAGCAGGTAACTACTGACGCAGCGGATGCACCCATGATGAACAGTGACACATGCAAACACATCATACTCCCCCTCATCTCTAAAGGCACCGTCACACTAAGATACACTAGGGAAGTGTTCAGGAACACTATCAAGTTACAACAGTCATTCCATATGTGGAAGAACATGTAACAGCTGACTACATCCATAATTCAGAGTGTAAACATAAGAACACACAATAGACAAGAAACATGAATAAGACACATAAAGCACTTATGACTATAAGACATGATTTATGATTTCAATAGTCTCATAAAGATTAATTCAATATAATGTATGAATTGTAGGCTATATAATGAATAATATAGAATAACAATACTTTAAAAGTATAATAGCACTGTAATAGACATGTATTTACAATGAGCAGCACAGATGAAATTAAACTTTTAATTAAGCTTTTCTTTGTCCTTCCGTTTGCGTTTTTGCATGCAACACGCTTCACTTCATTGATCATGCATCCCTGCATTTACTTTACACTACGTTACTGACTTCCCCACTCTACGGTTTTGGTTACATTATCTTATGTTATCGTTAGTACAATAAATTACTTATTTCGTACTAACATACTGCGTCCTCATCTTTGTCATGGCCTCCGAGCTGGGTCGTGACGTTCCTTGAGACTGAGGAAGATGCATGAAGCATCGAAACGTTAGTCCCTTTGTGCACCTTAATTAAAAATGTAAGTTCATCTGTGCTGCTCCGAGTTGTTACTCTTAGTATATCTGCACGGTCCCTTCTCTCGTCTGATGCACCAGATGTAATGCTGCATAAGCGCGGTGGATCTACTCTTTTGTGCAACTTTACTAAGAATTAACATTTAGGATAAAGCATATTTAACAACCCTGAAATGAATTTAGTCAGGAGTAAGTGTCTGAAAGATGACTTGTGGAAAAGCGGTGTGGAGAGCTAAAAGTGACTGCAGCCTTTACCATTGGCGTCTCCCTCTCCTCTCGTGAGACAGGGGCCTTGTGTATTTATCCACTGCTACATGTCAGCCCTCCTGTACATCTCTATCGCCATGGACACGCTCCTAAATTAGCCGCTGTTAAACTCAGCAGCGCCGCCCCCGCTCACACCCTCATGGCCGGCTAGCACAGCAGGCAGGGGGGGGGGGCGGCTCGGGGCCGTGTGAATGAGGCCGACGCTGCCCGGTGTCCTGCCTGATGGCGCTGCCATTGATTGCCATTGTCCAGTGACACGTCAGCGGAGTCTGCTCTTCCCAAATGAGGCAACTCTGCAACAAGAATGACCTGAAGACTACGGCCCAGTCACCCACACATGGATTTAGCCTGACATTGCATCCACACACGCACACGTCACTCCCATTCATTTTCCCCTAGACACTTTCTATTTGGTAACATTGTTTAGTTTAATTCAATAAATTATTATTTGCTTTGAAGCTTGTTGTCCGTGTCCCTCTTTATGTTGCGGTCTGTAACGAGCCGGCCGTAACATAAATTGGGGGCTCGTCCGGGATGTAGCTCGCAGAGATCCAGGTGAGATTGTCCTTTGGTTTGAATCAGTCAATTAGTTAATTAACTCGTCACTGACACGGGATGGCCTGAGGAGGGCACAGGGTCGCAACACCTCCTTCCCTAAAATAGGTTTGCTGTAAGGAAACCTCCATATAAACAAACAAGAAAATAAAGACCCAAAACATCTCCCTACATCCTGGTATCTGGGAATGAAGAGAAGACAGGACAAGAGAAACCACTGAGGTTCACAAAACTCCCAAAACACAATAAAAAGAAACCAAAACAAAATTCTAGAAAAGGAGCACCGTCTCACACAGTGACCTATCCAAGATGTTTAAATTAATTCAACCTGGAAGCATTACACCAATAACCATGACCATGACCATTGAGAACAGCCAGGTAACACTAACCATAAAAATCAGGCCAGTAACTTCTAGATAACCTCGCCTGGATCAGACTTGGAGCAAAACCAGAACTCCCACCCATAGGTGGCAGTGAGCAGGAGTCCGTCTGCCATAGCATTACTGATACTCACCGGACACACGTGTTGAACGGGTGGCGCCAACCCAAACCAAACACCATGCACTACGGAGATATAAAGAAAGGCACTTACAAAGAGAAGCATTAGTGAAGATAAATACACCCCAAGACCACCCCTGGTCAGAACAGTACCCTCACTCTTCACCAAAGACTTCCCAACAGAGAGCTTTTCCCCACATTTATGTCACAGTAACATCCTCAGTAACAGCTGACATGTTCTTCACCTGCCCTACAGGTGGAGCTGACAAGCTCTTTTCCTCAGTTTCAGAGGTAGCAGAGGAGTCAGTCAAGCTAACATCTGGAGACGTTCTTGCCTTACTGGGAACCAGTGTCACTGCCGGATGCCCAGTGCTTTGTGTCAATGACACCGCAGGCACACACACAGGTGACAGCACCTGGTCAGTGTTTTCCCAAACCATACCACCTGCCAAGTCATTACCAAGAATGAGCCCAAACCCTGGCACAGTGCATTTTCCGGAAGTTACGTCAGAATAGATTGTCCGAAAGTCAAGCGCTCTCACTAGATGGGTACTTCGTTTGGCGTGATTTCCAAGCGTGCATCGATGCATCTTTTTTGGCCTCAAATATCTCATAATCCATTGCGCAGCGCAGGTCAAGCTCCACACGTCATGCAAATCGTCAACACACCCCCCTCCCCGAGTCAGGTGACGCCAACTAGTTTGTGCTGTCCAAATGTAGGTAGGGACGCAAACTGAGGAGCAAGCTAACTGAGACGCTTCTGGAAAGAAGGTACTATCCAGCGTGCGCGCTTGACTTTTGGAGACGGCCTAGGACTACTAGGCTTAGTGCAGATACTGGAAAGTGGCTGATCGAGTTCAAATGAATTGCCGATGGTGCTGAGATTGGAAATTTAGTCTAACTAAATGTAATGTGTGTAGGTTCATTTGAGGCCAGTAATACATTTGTTGTGAAGTCTTGTTGCCTGATCTACATAACATGTTTGGTTTGAGGGCTAAAGATATGTTTCATTTTCCCATCGGATTTGAATCACAAGTTCAGAGGTTGACCTCTGGCATAGAGGGCAGACAGTACAGTGCATACTGGAAGACCAGTCACCGTGTTCCCTACAGGGAGTTTAGAAGAATCGCTTTTGACAAATGCAAATGTGTGCATCTAAAATGCTTAAGGAAAATTCAACAACTCCCAAACAAGGTCATTCAGAGCCTGATGGATGAAGAGTGAAAGAAGGATGTTTTGTCATGTTAAAACCTTATATATACAGTCAATGGCTAAAACATATCACTCCCCGCCCCCATACACCCACACACATACTGTAACCAAAACATGGATCAGAATACTGTTGGTATTAGTAATATTAGTAAGGATTCATGAAAAAATATAATAATACAATAATATAAAATATAATAATAAATATAAATACAATGCACTACCAGGTGATATGTGCTTTTAGTGTTTCTCCAGAGAGCGTACTGTGTGAACTCCCCCCGTGCATGCCTCAGTTCTACAGGTGCTTCGTGACCTTTAACCCCGTGCGTGCCTCAGTTCTACAGGTGCTTCGTGACCTTTAACCCCGTGCGTGCCTCAGTTCTACAGGTGCTTCGTGACCTTTAACCCCGTGCGTGCCTCAGTTCTACAGGTGCTTCGTGACCTTTAACCCCGTGCGTGCCTCAGTTCTACAGGTGCTTCGTGACCTTTAACCCCGTGCGTGCCTCAGTTCTACAGGTGCTTCGTGACTTTTAGCCCCGTGCGTGCCTCAGTTCTACAGGTGCTTCGTGACCTTTAACCCCGTGCGTGCCTCAGTTCTACAGGTGCTTCGTGACCTTTAACCCCGTGCGTGCCTCAGTTCTACAGGTGCTTCGTGACCTTTAACCCCGTGCGTGCCTCAGTTCTACAGGTGCTTCGTGATCTTTAACCCCGTGCGTGCCTCAGTTCTACAGGTGCTTCGTGACCTTTAACCCCGTGCGTGCCTCAGTTCTACAGGTGCTTCGTGACCTTTAACCCCGTGCGTGCCTCAGTTCTACAGGTGCTTCGTGACCTTTAACCCCGTGCGTGCCTCAGTTCTACAGGTGCTTCGTGACCTTTAACCCCGTGCGTGCCTCAGTTCTACAGGTGCTTCGTGACTTTTAGCCCCGTGCGTGCCTCAGTTCTACAGGTGCTTTGTGACCTTTAACCCCGTGCGTGCCTCAGTTCTACAGGTGCTTCGTGACCTTTAACCCCGTGCGTGCCTCAGTTCTACAGGTGCTTCGTGGCCTTCGTGAGGTGCGGTGCTGACCCCCAGTCCCTCCACTCCTTCCACCCCCCGCAGAGCAGCAGGGAGGAGGCCGTGGCTGTGGGCTCCTCCCCCACACAGCGCAAGTCCCTCAGCCTGCGCCACCCCAGCAGGACCCCGCTGAGCATGGAGAGGCGCACGCTGTCGCTGGTGGTCCACTACACCCCCTGACCGCTGGGAACGGACAGTTGCAATGACTTGGTGCTTCGTTGGTGGACTAAAAAGACTGCAAGGAGGAAGCTGAATGTAAACAATGTATGTTGATACTTTTGTGCTCCAGTATTAGCTACCATTCCTAAACATAATAACAACCGTGCTGTGGTATTCCTTTGGTTTATTGATTGTGTATCCTGTAATGTTTGCACTTTAAAACAGACTGAAATGTGATCATAACGTACTTAAAGTCAAGGTTTCCCACTAGAGTGATTAGACAGAACACAACTAAAGATGGCTCAGTGAATAACAGAGTGCTGGACTGAACTGGACATGCCCAGCCTGTAGTCACCTCCCTTGGAGGGGTCTGCCGTGCGGAGAGGTCTTCAGGGAACAGCCTTGCATAACACTACCAGAGAGAATGCCATGCCATGTATCTCTGCCAGACATCCATACTGTACCCCTGTGTATGTGACAGCAAACTGAGATTCTTTTTTTAAAAGCATATTGTGCGGTAAATAATTGATAATGCATATAAGGAGCACACTGATGACTTTTATTGTGTATCTTGGTATTGCGGTGGAAAATTTAATTAGTCCCACGCTGCTCAACTGAAAGACTGCATCCAGCTGGATAGTAATCATGTGTACTGTATATGCTGCCAAATGCCCAACGCCTACATTGTAATGTAATTTGGTGACGAACATCCTTATGAAATGATGGCCTTGGTGGATTGTTTCCACACTGAACTAAACTTAAGTGGCATACTTACTCATGAAAATGCAAGTCTGACAGGGGATGAGCAGGCACAGTAAGACCATTAAAGGGAGAGCATCCCACAGAATCTGTGTGTTTTCATGCAAACTTTGCGTTGAGTAAGCTCTCAGCAAAAGTGCTGTGTGTGAGGGAGAGCTCCACAGGCTTAGGTTCTCTGGCGTAAATTCTCATGATGAATGTGAAAAAAAAAAAAACCTTTATGGACTGTGGTCTGATTGGGATTCTTGACTTTGTAATTTTTCAGGCAGCATAGACTAACATGTAATGTCAGAGCTGTGTGCAATACTGAGTTATGTTTTTTTTGCTGTTGTTTGTTTGTTTAAAATTTGCTGTCTTAAGTTCAGTTGACCCCTGTCTGCAGCAATAGACTTTCCGCACTACTGTGTATGCCCAGCAGGGGGATCAGGACAGGCTGTTACATCATGTCAGGGTGTTCATGTCGATGTTCATTTCCTCACTAGTTCATGCTTTGCTGTAACTTCACTGTGAGAGACTTATTGCGCTACCACATGAATACACAGATATATGAGAACTTTTCCATTTGCTTTCTAGGATCTGTGATTTTATCTACACCAAGTGAACAGCTGTGTGTATGTGTTTCCTATAATGTCTTGCTTTGTGGGGCTGTAATGATGATACACTAACTGCTGTTGAATGTACTAAGCAAATTGAATGTAAATATATAATGTTACTACAGAAGCAGTAGTTTCATTATGATGTGCAATGTATTAGTACTAATCAGAATTTTACACATTTTTAGAAAAAGTGGGGGGGGGGGGGGGGGGGGGGGGGGGATCGGTAATGCCATTCAGAAATGTCTGTTGTATTCCAAGGAACACAGGCACTCAAATTGATTTTGCTAAATTTACACAAACTTTCAACAGTATCATTGTAGACACATACAAACAATAGCAAACAGCAATAACAACATGCATTGAGTTAGTATTACAATTATAAGAGAGGCAAGTATGAGCCTTAATTAGCTCTCTCTCTCTCTCTCTCTCTCTCTCTCTCTCTCTCACACACACACACACACACACACACACACACATAGTATTTTCTCCCACACACAAAAAATGTTCTTACCTCAACACTTTGTAGTTTTCAATAGCATACATTTTACAACAGGATGTAACGCAATCAACAGGAAGTGGGCCCCAAGCTTGTAGCCAGTTATTTAGTGCATATTAGCGCATTTCACATTGTTCATTCAGTCAGTCCAGGCTTGCCGCTGTGGTGCAATGAGTGCATATATCCATTAGGCAATTGCTGTCTCATGAGGTTGATATTTCATATTATGAAGAACTTCAGCAAAGATCTATTGTGCAGTGATTCTGAAAGTCTGTTATGTAGGGGGACAGGACAGAAACACTTTCACAGTAAAAATCTCACCACCACGACCACACAGCGCCACACATAATGTAAGTTTTCACCAGAAACAGTTGCAGGATGTCTAGCCCCCCGTGCTGTAAGTGTTTTAGCAATTCCCCCAGCAAGGACAAGGTGTTTAAACCAGACCAGTTCCATTGGTACACAAACCACATGCAGTTAAACCACTCCCATATTGCATACAGCTTAAGCTTTTTCTTGGAACACTTGTAGCATTCTGAAAAGAGATGAGTTATCACGGAAGTTTTTTTGTCACACATTCAGTTTTTTCCCCCTTGGAATGGCTTTGAATGTGAAGTTGACTATGATGAGGTGCTGGTGTCTGATATTTGAGAGAGCTTGTGTTTTCCATGCAAGATGATGCAGAACACTGTTGTGGCAATGGAATGGAAAAAAAGAAGAAAGATGGTGATGTCTGGGATAACCAATGACTAGTTCATCATCTGTCCCAATCAAAAAAACCTTATCACCATTTGATTAATTAAATAGATAGTAGTTAGAAAATTAATTCTTGCAGGTGTAAACAGATTTGAATTGACATGACGACACCCGAAACTGATGGGACCAATAAGAGTAGCTGTTGAAGCTGTAAACAGTTGAGTGGGGACCAGACCACACTGGCTCTCATATCTGGTCACAGCAGAAAAGGGTCACTGTGGTTAGTGCTTCTATAGCATTAATAGCGGGCCGAAAATGTTGCTTGGCAACAGAAGTGTTTAAGGCCTGGGTTTTTTTTCATATTTTGAGATGTGTTGATAAAAATGTAAAGATATCAACACATCTCAACATCAAAATGTGAGGAAACTGGGGATTTAACACTTGTTTTCCTGTGAGAGAATTAAATGATCAGTCTTAATAAAGACTAGAATATCATAAAGGTTACCCAGATGAAGAGAGAAATGACCTCAGTTAAGACACGCCCCATTGCTCTTGAAATAACATGCAGCATGAGCAACTTTTTGATCCTCGATAAAAAGGAAGTGCAGTCAGCCTGTCACTCACACTGCTGAGACAAGCTGTAGTTGTGCATTGCTGCATGGGGGAGCCTAGTTAGCACGTCTCCTTCACCTCTCGACACCCGCTCTGTCACTGGCACCATGATAAACACCTACCACACCAGCCTGCCGATGCCACCGCCACCTCCTCCACCGGTGCCGCCGCGCTTCCACAGCAGGCCCGAGCCTCGGCAGCACTCCAGCCTGATCTGGTTCTTGGCTGTGGTGCTGGTGATCCACATGTTTCTCACGTTTGGGGGATTCATCTACCTTTTTCACAAGGGCAACCAGGTAAATTGTCACTGTTCCTTCAGTCAACTAATGTACATCCTTGAAAACACATTCATAGATTTTGAATGAATTACTATCTGCATACATAGATCATTTAAAATATCATATTAATATTTTCAATCTGGGAGAGTATTCTTAGAAGTGATATTTGGAGCATTGTTGGTATGGAAACAGGCCTGTTAATGAAATCAATTGTACATATAGAGGATGTTTTCCTGGTCAGGAAAGTGAAGATTTATCCCACTGATTTGATATAATGCAAGATAAAAATGTAACTTAATTTGACTTGAAAGTTGACATTCCAACCTGAACAAGCATGCTACTCTGATACAGTAAAGATGTAGCTTCTTGCCCTGCGTGGTTCAAACAAGAATAGAATTCTTAAAATCATTCAGACAAGAGCGGAAATATATTGTGAAAGTTGAAGCTTTGAAGAACTATTACATTCAAAGAAAAAGCTTGTAGCACTGCAGTCGTTTAACCACTAAAGCAACGCATTTCCCTACAGAAAAATACATTCTTTAGTGCAGGCTCTCAATTTGAACTGAATGCCCTCAATTCCCAAAGTGACTTTTTTCTTGTTCCATAATAAAAGAAGTCTGAAATATCAATCGGACAAAATTTGGACAAAGCGTCTGCTAAATCATATGACCAAAACCATAACCATAACCATTAAAGAATTACATCCGAATTGCTTTGAAAAGTTACAGAGAATACAGAAGTTGGTTCACAGCAAATAGTTTTTCATGAAACTTAGTAGTCCACTTCGCCAGTTCCTGAAAGTGCCTTACCGGTATATACTTATCATTAATTATAGACAAGATTATACAACAGTAGTAGCTATAACTGTAACTTACATTGCATTACAGCAAGAGTTGAATGAAAACTACCAAGATGACGTCCGCATCCTCAAGAGACTTCAACAATGTGATGATGATAATGTGGATGACAAGACATTGCTTGACTGCAAAAAGGTTCTAAACCAATTCAAGGACGTTATGGCAAAGGCAAGTCATTGTTAAACTATTGATACTTCAGCCACTTTAAACTCCCTTGTACTTGAGGAGGTAAATTAATCCATTTTCATTTGTTCTTTCTAGGCCTCAGAAACAGAAAGTAGAGGTATGTATCCCTTCAGTACAGTAATTCCTTGTTGCTTCTTTTGGGCATGTTTGTTGGTCATCAAAGAGCTGACAGATGCTTTTGTTTGTTGTTCTTTATTAAAGTTGCCTTGTTGACTGGGGACCACGTCCACTACCATGGAGCTCTAGCACACATGTCAGTGAGTCCTGCTAAAAGGGTGGCAAATCCAAGAATATGCACAGGTAGGAGAACTGCATTCCCTCAAGTGCTATATCTGCCACAGGAGGCACACTTGAACTAAAGACTTTTCAATGACAATGTCGTTTACATAGATATGGTCACCTCAGGTCAAATGATTAGCTTGAATATTTGACGTTGAAGAGAGGCTCTGAACTACTGAAAACTGCTGAAAACAGTTGATTGGCTGGAGGTTTTGGAGGTTTCACAACATTATGTCTCATTCCCAACAGAAAACGATAAAGGGGACTGCGCCCTGGAGTGGAACACTGATCATTCTACTAAAGTGAATGTGGACACAGAGGGAGACAGCAGACTCCGCATCAGTCACGCGGGCTACTACTACATCTACTCACAGGTCACCTTCTCCATCAAGAACGCCACCTCGGTGTTGGTAAACAGCATCCGACATGTCAAGGTCAAGGAGCAGGTCAAGACATGGATGAAACCTGAGGAAATAGACGAGGTCTTACTCAGATCTTACTGTCCACCCCAACAGTTACCCCTGTGCACTGCCTCCCAAGGAGGGGTGTTCAAGCTGGACAAAGGTGACCAGTTATATGTACAGGTGACGAACCTGAACTGGGTGCACTATGACAGGAACGCCACCTTCTTTGGATTATACGAACTTAAATGAGGAGAATCAAAAAAGGATACTGCTGGAATGGTACAAAATGTTCTCCACTGGAATACTTAAAATGAATAGCAAGAGAACAATGAAAAACTGCACTACAGTTTGAGTAGAAGTCCCTTGAGAAGAAAAAACTGAGAATGTATTTCATCTTTGGAAGATCTGAATAGACACTCTTTGGTCCCCAGAGTATTATGTCAGTAAATGAGATTTTAATTTATGGTAGCATCATTTGATATAACAACTTGCTGGGATTGGTAATGAAGGATGTGAAGGTTCACATGAAACCATGTTTCCAAATTACATTGATTGACATAAGTGTAACCAAGTTGACATATCTGTTATAGTAATGTTGTAGCTAATTTTCATATGGTGCCCCTGCATTGGTCTTCAAACAACATGATATACAGTATTTAGATAAGTGATCTCATGTTTGATTTAAGTGTTTTAAGTAATTTATTACTCTTTTCAGAGTTTGGTTGTAAAGATTGTATTTATTTGCTCAGGTGTCTTTCACTTTGCTATATTGTAAATATTGATATTAAATGTATATTTAGTCATGATTTAAATGCACTTGCGATTTAAATGGAAAATTTTTAGCCTAAATATCAAATTGTGTGCTCCTACGAGAGCACATGCAGCACTGAGCAGTGGGTTGCTCTGTGTTTCTACACAGGGAATAAGGTCACTTTCATTTTTGAGTAATAAGACTTTGAGAGCTGATTAGCATGATGGGTAGGAGACAGTGGGTGGAGGGAAGTCATCTCTATTCCTCAACATGCCCACCAATCCACCAGCCTTACCACCAACACAGTTTCCACTGAAACTGATGAAAAGTTGAACAGGGGAAAAAACAGAGGGATGTATCACTTAATTCTAGAGGACTTCTGCATGCTTATTAGAGAGCAGACTATGGCAATTGCCATGGCCATTTTTGGGGGCTTGTGCATCTTGTTGGTTAGCTATGCAACAAATCACCCTATTCATTTGTTATTGACATTCACCACCTCTGACGTAAAATACAGCGTTTCTGCAGAATCTTTGTTGGCTCCCATCACATGCCATCTTCATGGTTTGTCTGGATTTCACTTCTCGTTACAAAAAAGTCCCCCATCTCCCGCTCTACGGCATGTCTAACTGCGCTGACTGACCACATCACATCGCATCCAACTCGCTCTGCAAAATCCGAAGGGCCCATTCTGGGTTTCTACTAGACCTATCTATCTGTGCAGTTTTGCAGTGATGTGGTAAGTGGTTACCCATAAGACCAGGACCCCCAAAAGTAGGGCGTGCTGGAACCACATTAAAACAGCATTTGGGTTACAAATGCAACAGCTGTAAGAGGGCGTTAAGTCATTCGAAATTTGCAGACATGCAAAATTTCGTCCATCTTGGTCTGTAACCACAGTTCAGGCATCCAGGCCTGTAAACATTTGCAGAATGACATTGAGATTAGAACGCAATTATGTAATTAGTAAATCATTGAGGTGTGTATTTCACACTGATCAATATCAGAGAAATTGGTTATTAATAAATATTCAAAGCTTCACTAATAAGGACATTTTGGTATAATTACAGAACTTAACCAGCCCTTCAATGTTCAAGAGAAATGTCTAGAAACCCTTGAAAGTGCTTATTACTAACAACAAAAAAAACGTTAAAAAATGTGCCTTCTCACATGCTGTAACCCAGTTCAATGAGTCTAAGTAATATCAGAAGGTAACGTCATACAACTATGACTTCACAGGTAGCCTATACGCCGCCCTCCTGCGAGCCCACACTAATCCAGGCGTGGATTTCCACCGACCTCCCGGCCTAAAAAGTGGAAAAAGTGACAGTGTGTGAGCGCTGCGCCGCCTCTCTGCGACTGTGTGGCACGTTTGTTAGCTAACAGGAAGTGCTCGCCACTCACACATTCCACAGTCAGTGGCTCCTCAGAGAGCACAGAGGCTGGGGTGAGTCAGAGTGGGGCGCTCGCCTGGAGCACGGAGAGGTGCAACACACAGCGCAGCGCAGCGCTCGGCACAAGTTTCCGTGAGGCCCCGTGGGCTGGGCTCCATCCTCCATCTTTACCTCAGACACATCACACATCGCACTCAAACACGCTGGAGAAGGGGCGTCATCAAGTTTCCTAGGAGGGAGGAGAGGGTTTAGAAGACAAAAATAGGATTGGATCTTTTTTTTAATTATTTTTTTGGCCATTTTATGCCTTTATTGACAGTGACAGTGGAGAAAGACAGGAAGTGAATGGGAGAGAGAGCGGGGGTGGGATCCAGAAAGGACCACGGGGCGGGAATCAAACCCGGGTCGCCGGCGTGCGGTGCCCCAGCCATTTGCGCCACGGCTGGGGCAGGATTGGATCTTTGACAAGGACAGATAAGTGTCCATGTATCAGTGTTACACTTCACATTGCTAAATGGTTCCTATAGGCTTTGTGATGCAGCATGATCTACCGATTATGATTAAAAAAAAATTCATATGACAAAGGAAGAGTTTTTTTGTTTTTCAGTTGAACTTTTATTAAAACAAAACCCTCATTGAAGTAAAGCAAAAACAAGGTCACCATACATATAACAATGATAATTGCATAGAACATAATTATAGCAAATAATACACTCACTTAGGTCTGCAGACATGGGCACTTCAAAAACAAGATGTGAATCTACATCATAAAAATCTACATACTTTGAAATGATCTTTAAGGCTATCTGAAGCAAAAAAAAAAAAAAGACAGCATGCAGAAATGAGTACAGGAGCCAACAGGGACTCAGTTGAGCTCATCATGAGTATTTGGACATGTCATTGAACACAGCTTTATTGCTGCAGTACGCAGTATGTCTGCCAAAGCCACCACATGCTTAGCAATACCAACAGTCTTCTATTGCTTTGTGATAAGACTGAGCTTACACTATCCCACTCCGGAACACATTTGAGTGAGACCGCCAGTGTTTGGATTTTAGGAGGCTCCACACTAAGTGCTTTTCCTGTTCGCGCAAGGTCATACACATTCCACCACAGCAATCAGCTTTTTAATTGCACTGATATTCAACAGTCGACTGGTACCTGCCACTGACTTTAAATGAAGTCTGTATATATATATAGGTTGGTTTTTCTTTGCTGCACAGTGGCTTTTAACCAAATTGCACCACATACAGAGATCCTTTCTTCCATGGTCATCAAGCCCAGCTGGATGGGAGTACACTACTGTTCAAAGGAATCACACACTTCGCACGCAGACGACAAATAACTTGAGTAATTTTGTAACTGCTACATGTAGAACTAGTTCAAACAGTATGTTGTAATGTGCAGCCAGGTTTTCAGAGTAAAAGCTGAGGCAGCGCCTGTCTGAAAGGCCACGAGACGTTAGAACACCAGTCACGTTGTGAGCAGACAAAGAGGTGGCGTCTTCAAATGGTAAATCTTAACATACTGTTTGACTCTCTAATTTCCTGTCCCCCCAAAGATCCGTGTAATACCACATTAAGACAATTTCGGAAGTTTTTGGCATCTTAATTATAGCATTCACGCCCAGAGTAATAGTACCCATCTTTAAAAACAAACAAACAACAATTCAGGTGTTCCCGAGAGATGAACAGTAGTGTACACAAACCATTTCCTTATTTCAGGTAAATCGCCTCAATTCCTCCAGACACAGATGCTTCTGTTTCACAGCGATATCGGTGGAAGCAGGGCACCCACAACAGGGATCTCAACAGAAGGGGAAGCGGGAACAAAGAAAACGCAACCTTGTTTAGGTGCAAGCTGGTGCGGTTTTCCAGTACCATACACACCATTTCCAACAAATAGAGATTCATGAAAAATAAATATGCCTTTTAAAAATCGTACTAGCGGCTAGAAATGCTTGTATGTATAGTCATTTTCAGTAAGAAAGTATATAGCTACTGCCATAATATCTATAATTTCCATGTATATATGATATACGTATATATTTATATATATTTTAGATCTATAAGCCAGAATAGTATTAGATTTCCTATATCAACATTTTTTATGAGCTTAATATTATTATTATCCCTGATGGTTTTGGACTATATGATCACTCAAGATTGACCTATTAGCTAATGCATACCATAGAAATACTGTACATCCATGCTTGCACTCAAATACCCCATTTCGAACCCTCTGCTAATAACTCTGGGGAAAGTCATTTCACATGGAGATAGATTTTTTGTTTCTGTCGATAGTCAACTGATAGGTTTCACCTATTCACATTCACTCAAACACTTTGATTCTCTCTCAATTTCAAGATGGCCAGTCATCTTATGTCGACAATGTGCAATAACAAAAAAAGTCTGTATACATAATAGTTCATCTTACTCATCTGAGTGTTGATGTGTCCTTTCAAAAGAGAAAACCAAACCAACCACACCCACACAAAGACACGCACACACACGCACACACGCACACACACACACACACACACACACACACACACACACACTCCTATTCTCAAACTTTCCTTTTGTACAAAGCAAAAGGTAATAGACAAAAGTGGACAGCAAGAACACTATATGGCTAAAGCATTTTTGTCCATCTCCTGGCTAGGAAGTCAGCATGCATGAAGACCCCATGTTAGATCTAGGATGGCTTTTTCTCTTCCTGCAGTAGAAGTGCTTAAAGGAGCCCTCCTCTGACCAGGATGATCACAGTGCTCACAACTTGCATGCAACTGTTGCGTTAGCCGGTTTGTCGTTGGGCTAACTCTTATTTCAGCGATGCCATGTCCAGCAAGTAGCGCATTGGGATTGTTCCAGCAAGGGGCGTGAAAAAATCGGATCGTCCAGCACGACTAAACAAAGACTCCTCTGAGGTGTCCAAACTGGGGTCCTACCAGAGTAGTCCTGCAAAGAACGACTCCATTCCAGTCCTGTGGGCTTTCTCTCAGGCTTCCACGGCATTCTCCATCTTGGACCCTTTCACATTTCCTCTAGCACTTGCACCGTTTTCAATCAGTGCCTTACCAACTGTTCTCAACAGGACTTGAGCTCAGATTGCAAGACAGAATACAGACTTAGGAAAGATCCTCAGGCCTCAATAACCACTGCTATACATGCTTAACCACGGGCCTGCTCCATAATATGTGTCCTCAAAGCCAAAACCATTCTTTTCATCTGGCAGCATGTTACTGGACTGAAGAAAGTAACGTATATACGAAATGTTCAGACACACTCAAGCATGCACAAAGACATATTCTCACACACACACACTCAAGCATGCACAAAGACATATTCTCACACACACACACACACACACACACACACACACACACACACACACACACACACACACACACACACACACACACACACACACACACACACACACACACACACACACACACACACACACACACACACACACACACACACACACACACACAAAGCTGGTTGAATCTGCTGAAATGCTGATGACACGTGTAACATTCCTTAGTGGCTGCAGTCGTCCCAGGCGAAGTCGTTCTTCTGCTTGGCCAGCTTGCGCACCATCCGCTCCAAGTCCCTGCGTAGCTTCTGCTCCTCCTCCAGATGCTGCTTCATCAACTTGCTCTCCTGCAGCAGAGCCAGCACAGCAATTCCACATTAGCACACCTAAGGCCACCGAGGTGAATTGAACACTATAGGGTCTCGGATGGAAAGGAAGACGAGGTCTGTACCTTTTTCAGTTCATGGACCTCATCCTTCAGTGCATACACAGCATCAACTAGGCTTCTGTGGAAGACGGGACAGTTTAGTTCCAAGAACAAGAACATCTAAGCAAGCCCTCTTAAAAGGCGCTCTATGCGATGTTACATGGTTTCTAAGCGCTAGAACATTTTTGTCACATACAGGAAACATCACTTCACCATCTGCTAGCTGCCTGTGCCCTGAATACACTGAAAATCGTGGTCTCTGTGGACAGCCCAGGCTCTAAAAACAGCAACAAAAAAAACCTGGTCCATCCTATACCATAAAAACATAAACTGTTCCAGCCAATCACTAATGAGATGCGCGTTTAGTAGAGTTTCAATTACATGGAAGTGACAGAAGTGTCGTTACCCAACATCGCTTAGAGCACCTTTAAATATCTAACTCATCAAGTCAGGGTATTTCAAAAATGGTCTAAATTCCTTCCGAATGTGAGAAATACAGGTGAAGGCCATTATCATGTCAGAGCTGGGAGTCGTGTGATCCTCACTTCTCCTCCGTCACTGTCTGGCCATTGCTCTTCATCTCCTCCACTATGATCTTCTCCTCCTCTGGCAGCAGGACCTGTGGGATGCTCTCTTTCCGAACAGCTACAAAAGACACACACACACACACACACACACACACTTGTTACCAACTGGATTGACACCTAATTTCCTGCAAACTGTCACACATATTGTGAAGAGAACCAAAACAAAACTCTTGTGGCTTCCAAAACTTATAATAATGTCTAACCAGTGGAATTAAACTGGCTGTCAATCAAAACCATAGAAATATACTGTAGTATAAACAAACGTTATCTCCCTGCTTCTTATTTGTCTCCTAGCTCTAAAAAAGCGTGGCCGAATACTGTACCTGGCCAAAAACCAGGTGGCTAATAGTATGGGTGTATAGTATAGTATAGTATAGTTGGCTAATCTGTTACACTGG
Source organism: Sardina pilchardus (assembly GCF_963854185.1). Classification (NCBI taxonomy): domain Eukaryota; kingdom Metazoa; phylum Chordata; class Actinopteri; order Clupeiformes; family Clupeidae; genus Sardina; species Sardina pilchardus. The sequence continues at coordinate 27,454,490 of NC_085014.1, forward strand.
TAGTACATGCACAGTGTGAGTGTAGTGTACCTGTGGTGGTCTGGTGAAGGCTGGCCCCTGTGCAGTATGCTTCGATCACCTTCAAGATCTGAGCGTCCTCCTCTAGAGCTGCTGCTGTGCCTGCACACACACACACACACAGAGACGCACAGACAGACACACACACAGACACAGACACACACACACACACACACACACACACACAGACACAGTCACACACACACACACACACACACACACACACAAACAAAACAATCAGAGGGACTCCCAACCTGTGCAGATGCAACACCTGCCTGAGCAGCAGCAGCCACAGCAAAGGCTCCTGAGACTGACTCATCGCTCTGACTCTAGACACTCCATGACACAGGTGGCCTTTCAACCAAACGAGGGTTTCAGGAGAGCTGCACTTACTCTTCCGTTGCGAGTGTTCATCATCGGACTGCTTTCTCTCCTTCCTCTTGGGGAGGAATTTCTTCATGGGCCGAGGGCTTTTACTGGAGTCCTGTGGAGGAGGGCATCAGGTTCACACTGAGCAGACGCAGCATCAAAACCACACCAGAGCTCAGACAAGCCAACGCTGCTTTTCCCCATAACACTCTACTGGAACAGAATGTCAACCCTTCCAGGACAGCAGTGTGGAAAACAAGCCTCCAGCCAGTCAGTCAAACTCACTTTGATTCATGTGATCATACAATTCGTTATTGAGAGCTGCATAATGCATATTAAATGCTAGCTAAATAAATGCTGTATTACAGTATGGTAAACATTTGTTAATATAAAGAGTTTCATTTGAACACATTATGTGTAGTTATAGACAATTAGACTTAATTGTCAACATAACTCTTTCCTTAAACCCATCATGCTCTTGATTTTTTTAGGAGGTGATGGTGGAAGTAGCTAGCTGGACATTTTTAGCACGGATGTTTCACACTTTTCACACTTTGTCTCAATTCTATGTAAACCTTTTACAAATTAGTCAGTCTTTTGGGCAAAATGCACAACCACCAAAACCCTTCACACTACACCCAAATGTGACTCATAACCATAACCATAACAATAATATACTCTCTCTATTAACACCACTTTTGCTGAGGGTTAATTACTGACTAGGTGAGGAATTCATGAATTTGAGGGGGTGGTGACTGAATGCATTATTTGTATCAAAACAATGCAAAGTACACAGTTTTGCTCACATTGTCTACTGAAGTAGAACATGTGAGAAAATCAATGTGGCATTGAGACAAGTGTGAAAACGATTGTGTGAACATGTAAAATTCTATTATATTAATATTATATTCTACAATAGAATTGTACAATTATTATATATTCATGTTATTTCATGATTAGTTCTCAATCCTCATCAGTGAAGGTTTTATGGAACGAGACTGTAGAGGCTATAGTGTGTATCTTTATGGAATAATACCAAGCCTACTCAGGCTTAGTACTAATAGTTTTATTGTTAAGTAATTGGAATTATAGATTGGATTGCGTTTTTGCCTGACAGTGATGAATGACAAGCTGTTCCCACATTACTTTGGTCATGGCCATAATGCAGAGCATGACCCAAAAGCTGTTCAATGTTATAGTGCATCAACTGGACAAATGTCAAGATCCACTATTCCATGGAGGGGAAGAAACAGGAGGGCCTAACACACAGTTAGTTTAGCCACAGCACTGAGCCCTGCACAAGCCACATATAGGCACAGACACACACAGGAGCTTCATCTTTCACATACTCACGCATTCACATGGACACCCACATACACAGTCACTGTGAAACTGACGGCGATGCACTGTCAAAATTGTCCTGTTGACTCACTGACTGTCACCTCATTGGCCATGTTTTAGTTGAGCTAAACAAGCTGGTAAATAAGTGACACCCACACACACACAAACACACACACCAACAAAATAAAAATAGCACCAACAGTCTCACTGGAATCTTGCTCTTAAGGTTTGTCCTTTCCTTTTATAGACAAAAGGAGAAACCCTCAAGTTCACTTTGGTTGTGAGAGTCACCACATAAACACACACAGATGCAAACCACACCAAACCAGTATCGCTCCCTTCAGAAAGGGTGGCAACCCAACTCAGAACATTTCCAGTAGCACTAAATAGAGGGCGAAAGAGGATAGGTGGGGGGTGGGGCTTCTGTGTAACTGGGGGTGGTGGGGGGGGGGGGGTCGTTGGCTGAGATTGACATCTGTGGTGTTCAGTTTTAGGTTGTGATGTGATGAGCAGGGGGTGGGAAAGAACGAAGGAGCACAACAAACAGGAAACAAGCGACCTGAGCAAATCTGAGGAGGGCTGGGGGGAAGGGACGGGGTAAAGCAAGCATGCAACGAGCACAGTGAGCACAAAACCACACACACACGCACACACACACACACGCACGCACACACACACACACACCGACTCCCACATAAGACAACAATACACTCACAGATCTACCCTTACCTTCAGGATATAAGACATCCTCTACAGAGGCCGGAGTGGAGAAAGAGAGGGAGGGAGAGAGAAAGGGAGAGAGAGAGAGAGAGAGAGAGAGAGAGAGAGGGAGAAAATCGGTGCATGAAAAAAATGGGATGAGAAAAGACATGGTGGAGTGAACAGTGCATTCCCAGGCAAACCTAAAACCCTCACACGGATGATTTGTGATGTGACTGCTAAGACATAACGAAATTAAGAGAGAAAGAGAGAGAGAAAGAGAGAGGTGGAGAAACAGATAGACAGAAAAGAGAGACCCATGCATTTCCTTCCAGGTGACCTGAAACTCACCCTATCCAGATGTTCATCTTACATTGCTTAAAACCTGATGCCATGATTGCCACTATGCCTATATGAAACGCCTGTATTTGCTTCAATGAATGCTCAGTGGAAAGAACTAATGTTATGCTCCTATGAAGGTAACTAAAAAGCCAAGAGACTAATTTTGGCCTAGCTAGGACTGATGAACATGTGCTAGCTTGATAACTGATGTACTTCTGGCACCATTCAGCTAGAAACGTTGTTCTTGCATATCAGTGGGGGGTTGAATCAGATTGAAACCTCAAACATCTCTCCACAGCGAAAGTGGGAGCACCCATCAAAGTATTGAAATGTTTTATCTTGCAACAGACATTGCACTATTGCATCATTGCAACAGGAACACATATTTAGCACACAACCGCCTGCTTACAAACAGCTGATCACGAGCCCAGAGAGGAGTGAGGTCTGATCTGATGCTTTAGAACACCCACCCGTCCCCAAATGGCTTCCAACTGACACTAATCTGCTTCACCGCGAGACCAGCAGTTCAACCAGAGAACACAACAAAGGTTGGAGATTGTCAACAAGAGACATACATACTCGGTGCGCTCTAACGGTAAATGCTAATTTCCGTCAGAGACCCCAGACAGCACTCAGAGAAGAAGTCGTTTGTAGCTTGACCTCAGCGCCTCTCTCTTTCTCGCATGCTTTTTTCTCTCTCGCTCTCAGGGACTGCCAGCATTTAGTCAGAGCTCTCACACACTCCCACACTCTCAACAGGTTGATGACCACGGCATTTCCCCTGTTTCACGCCAATATACAGTATGTGTGTGTGCGTGTGTGTGTGTGTGTATGTATGTGTGGGTCTGTAAATAGAGAATGTCGTACCTCTTTGTAGCCCAGGGCAGCTGAAGGTTTGAGGGGGGGTGCGGGCCTGAGGCAGCTGAGGGACCAGGGCTTGGGGACTTTGGGGGGCTCCAGGGGCCCTCGATTGGCCACGGGAGTGCTGAAGGTCTGCATGTGGCTTTGGTGTGCCGGGCTCCCAACCATACTCATGGGCTTCCCATCCCCAGCCTACGAAACAGGTAACACAGCAGAGCCAGAGTCAGGCACAGTTCAGTTGCAGGATTACTCAAAAAGCCAATTCCTACTAATCCGAAAACAAAAACTCCGCCGCGCTTTCTGTGTAACTAGCGGTATGACACTGATGACCCAATTCAAATGGCATGCCCCTCAGTCCCTTTGATGTGGCACTGCCACGGTGAGTCAGTTTCCCCTGGCGAGTGAACTGGTTCACCATTGTTTATTGCCAGGACCTCTCACCTTTAGAATGGTGCCCACCGGACTTCCTCCTTTGGTGAAGACGTGCAGGTGCTCCAGCCACTCCTGGAGCTCCTGCGGGCTGCTGCAGAACACCGTGGTGCGCTCCACACTGCCCCCTGCAGGACAACCAACACCGACGGTCAATGTCCAGGCATCAGCCACCTACGCCACACACGCCTCATTTGCGCACATTGTCTGTGCATCCAGCTCCCGCTTCAGGTAGGACAATGGGGAGTGCGTCACCAGGCCTTCAAGTGTTTCTCCATTCACTTGCTAAATGCTAAATCAAGGCTGTTATGCAAACGTACAGATTCAGTGGTCCTAGCGTGGGGCGCATTTGAGCTGGCATGCAATTTCAGAGGATGTAGAATGTGCGGTTGGCAGTCTCTGGTGAGATAAAATCCACCCAGTGAGGGTTTCAGTTTTGGGTATTACAGACCTGTGATCTCGAATGCGTAGACGCCGTTTTCGGCATCCTCGAGCTGTTTGGATACGGTCGTGCTGGATAACGGCATTCGTCCCTGTGGTGGACAGACAATGACATGTCAAACTGGTATAAGAAAATCTGCCTTGGATTCAAAAGTCTTGAAAGGTTTGGGCAGCAGCTGCTGAGCCACTTCAGATGACCGGAGAAGGCAAATAACGTTTTCAGACTTCTCAACGCACAGCATCAACACCACAGTCAGCACCTTCAAAAGTCTTAAAAAGTTTATCATGCACACTTTCTATTTGAACACTACAATGGTACGTTGTAGATGTCTGGAGCTGACTATGGCTCTGACGACGATGGCTAAAATTACCCAAGTGAAAATTTAGCACAAAATGTGTTAATCGTCAGCATAACATTCTGAAATTACATGTTTCGGTGACAACTCCTCCTGTGACAAATCTCGATAGGTGTAAAAGCAATTTCATAAAATGTGTCCTGCTGCAAAATTCATTTGCACCACCGCACCATCCCATGGCCCAGCAGCAGGGCCTGGCCTCTATTAACAGGAGGCTGGGACATGTGGGGGGAGGGAGAGCAGCTCGTTGGGGCCAGAGCGGAGCTCCCAGCACGTCTGCCCTCTAGTCCCGGCTCTCACATCTCACACCAGGCTGGAGCTGGAGCCCAGCCAATCAGCCAGCAGACCTCTCGAGGCAGCCGTTAGGCCCCTTGTCTTTGAGTCATCCTCCTTCCTCTCTCACTTTCAACTGAACGGCAGGACTTTGCTACCAAAGCAAAACTGTTTAAGCCCATTATGCTTCTAAATTGTTGTCTGATTTGCTTATTTAGTTTTTCATATTCTGTAACTGTCATATTATCAGGTCTTATTTTGTGAGCCAAATGCTGATTTTTAGCCTAGCATGCATTTCTTTCACTCTTGGAACATTCCTACAAAATGCCCAGATACAATACAAATTCCCTAGTCATGAGGTAAAAAATACACAAGTGGATTTTGGTATGAATATAGGATAACCATAGCCTAGAAATCTAGACGCCCCTAGCGGCAGCAAATCTAATTTCAGGGTAGTCTAGCAACTCTCCGTTTGACTTGGGAGCTGGGCTCAGGCAGAAAGCCCCGAACCAATCACATCGTGTATAGAGTCGGTGGGTGGGCTTAACATAACGATGACTGGCATGCGACCAGAAGTTGCGACCGTTACGTATCCTGCTACTCGAAAACAAGAAGATGATTTGTTTAGCGCTATCATACTGCTTGGAGAGGGAATTTGAAAGACAACTGTTTATCCCACCCCTCCGATTGAGCCCTGCCTATGGTGAGTTCCCAGACCCTACATCTTGATGTGGAAGAAAATGTAGAATCTTTAAAGCAACACAAGAGTTTTTTGTACCTTAAAATAATGTTTCCAAAATAATTTCTGTGGTTCATCAACTTGTAACATACTCTACCTTGTCTGTGGACATTGTTATTTGCTGGATGTGCATGTGTGTGACAGAGGAAAAGTGCTTTAGCGCTGCTTTACGGAGACTGGGTGTGTGGACGCTCACCTGGTAGATGAAGCCGCTCATGCGGGGGCTAGCGGAGAGCATGACCAGCACGTTGGGGAAGAGCATGAAGTAGCGCTCGTCCCTGTCCTGCAGGACACAGCACACACAAGAGAGCCTTCAGACTGGAGGAGAGCAGGTGCGTCATGCCTCATCACAAAACACCACCACATGACCACAAGGAGCTTCAACACACACATGTGGGAGCACAGGTAGAATCCACACCCACACACACACACACACACAAAAGACACACACATTCCACACACACACTCACATCAAACAAAGGTCAATGCACTTCAAATGACGTGTGTGAAAAGTCAGGGCCACTTTGTTCGATGAAATATCCTACCTTTGCTTTTGTGTGCTTTTTTTTTTTTTTTTAAAGAAAACCAAGTGATAACTATTGGGTTGGGCAAAGAGGGGAAAAAAGAGAGGGAACACATTTGAATTGAGTTGTCAGGAACACAGAGCTCGAGACTTGTGTTAGTACACAACTATCAGCCTGAACTTTAAGCGTTCTTCCTTCTCTCCTAAGCCCCAATTCCAGTCAGACACTATCTGTAGTACCCCTACTCCGGGACACAGCTATAGGGGGTGGGGTTTCTGTTCTATATTTGGCTGGCAGTAGGCTTCGGCATGGTAAATGATGAGCTTGACAGTCACTTTTTCCATTTTCTGTCAGGGGGACTTCATCATCTTCATTGTTTCAGTATGACAATATACATCCTATACTAGGACACGTTTAGTGTCACATTTCAGAGACACAGTGCTGTCTTGTCCAAATAAATTATGCAGACTTTTTCAAATCCCGCCAAGCAAACTTCTACAAAAAAAATAACTGTTTGCTTCCTTGGCATGTTCCATTCACCTGCACCTCAGTAGCACTTTCAGTGCCATGATGGGGCGCAGACCACAACTGCTGAGTGTGTGAAAGTTAACAAACACACACACACACACCAAAGGACCTGCTGTGGCAACCACGTGTCTGCGAAACAGCCTCTGTGGTCGGGTCACACCATGTTTCCCTCTCCCTGAGATTCTGGGGAGTGGGCGCGCGCGTGGGTGGGGGTGTTTGCACGATCGGCTCTCACCTCGCTGCTGCCGCTCTGCACCTGCACCTGGGACATGTAGGACACCTGGCCCAGGGACTTCATGCTGTCGCCGTCCCAGCCCCGCACCGGCTCCGACAGGATCTGCAGCTCCAGGTTCTTGCGCTTGCGTAGGTCCTGACACTGCGTCTGTGGGCCACAGTAGGCGGGAAGTGTTTTACATGTAAGGGAAGTGTTTTTCATAAGTGATAAAATCGTCTTATACCCATCACCATAAGACAACGGAGTAAGATCAATGATCAAACTAAATCAGAACCAACATATACATTTCAGGGAGAACAAGGTTTGCAACAAACTGCAATACTGCAAAACCAATTCAATTTTCAAATGTGCCAAATTAGTTTCAAATGCAGTCGTAATACCAATAATTATCCAATAATCCAACTGGTCCCAGAGTCGCTTGTTTTTCCCGTAGAAAGTAAGAATCTCGCTTTGAATGGCAGTTTTGCTATTCAGAACAGCAGATAAGAAAAGTGTCATTCTACTACTCATTTGCTCCATCCACCTAACAAAATGATATATTTTTTGTGGAGGCCTGGCCTATTCTGTTTAACGGTATTATTATGTTAGAGTTTTTGTTCTACCCTCACCTTTGTTTTACTCTGAAACAAAGGCGATGGTGAAAAGGTTTACAGGCTATGAAAGCTGGCTGGCTTTTTTGGGCCCATGACATCAGACTTAACAACCGAATGATCAACTATTTACCTGACTAGAACCTACTAACTGTGCACCTAATGAACTAACTTACTGGATTTAAAAAGCTAGACAAAGTGCTCTCCATCAATCTTAAAAGGGTTTTACAGTGCACAAGAGATCAAAACAAATAGCGATGGTCAAATGTTTCATATCACTCATGTACTGAACGATCAATTTTTCCATTGGTGGAATGGAATGGATTTTTTTTGCTTTGCAGTCATTTCATAGAGCTTGGCTGACCATGTTTGAATCCTAGTTTGAGACATCCCATGAGTGTTACAAGAGAAAGGGCGGGGTTCCCCCTTCTTGACAGGAAAATGCTACAACAATGCAACCGCATTACAGTTAAAAAAACAGAGAAAAGAAACTTAGGTGCGCAAAGGCCAATTTAAAGAAAGTCCTTCCAGACACGTACAAACTTCCAAGCAGCCCAGAGACAAGTGATTCACGCCACCCTCTGTCTGACGTACCCTTCTTCCAGCTGATAAAGAAATGATGTTCTTTTAACTAAAAAAAGGGTATAGTCCACACCTCCACTCCTTTCCATCTGGTATGGAACAATCAATGAGGGAATCAGTTTAGAACGTTTTGGATACAATTACTGTATGTCACCGTGTCTCATTTTTTCAGTGCATCATTTTTCAGTATCCCAAAAGGCTTACTGGCAATCTCACCTCTTGGCCTATCATTTGTACTCTACTAAAGTAGTGCAGTCATACTACACTGTCTGTGTCAACCTTAGTATACACCTACAGGTCAGGCATAACCCATATAACATGCAGGCTTCATAGTGTGACTTCATAAATGACTTGTCTTGTGCATTAAAGTGAATTCTCTTGTGTCAATAATTCAGGTGGACAGACCACATCTCCAGAGGGCAGTTAGGCACTGCTGTCTGGAGACCGGTCACTTAGCACAGAGCTGCAGGAGATGAGCACAGGTGTGTGAGCACGGAAACTATACGCACCACGAGGTTCTTGAAGGCAGCGTTTGCTTTCAGGATGTCACTGTAGTCAGGATGGGCTTCCTGAAGAACACAAGAGCATCAGCAATTCAGTGAAATTACAACAGGATGTCCCCATACACAACTTCATTCACAGAGAACTTGAACAACTCTCTTTAGAAAGTCCCATGAGCAGGGGGTGGGGGTGGGGGTGGGGTTGGGTCTCACCTCCACGTGTCTCTCCAGCTCCTGCAGCAGGGTGGGGTACTTGTCCAGCCTCATGAAGGGCTTGCTGAGGCTGGTGGTCAAGGTCAGAATCCCTGGGCTGCTGGCCCCCTGGCTCTCCATGAACTTGTCCAGCTCCTCACTGCCAATGCACATGTGGGGAGAAGCCGATAAAGTCAAACCCACAGACAAAAGCTACTGATTTGACTTGATTTGATTCGATGGGGGACTGGATAGAGGCATAGTTTAAAAGCATGCAACTGTGTCACTGTCTTACTGAAAGACTATGAACTGAAATCTGACAACACATGAGCTTGTCCCCTTACTCAGCATGCCCAATGATCCATGCCACTGGGATCACCATGGCACCACGGCCCTCACTTTATATAGCTGGTTTTACCCCGAGTGGAAGATGTAGCATGTACTGCAAGCATGCTTTTAACAGATTTAAAAAATGCACATTAGGCATTTTACTGCACTGGTTAGAGACGACCACTTCTTGGAATAAAGACGTATAAAGAAATGTGCTGACATCTACTTAAAGCAGCACATGACACACTTTCATGGACCACTGACCCACCACAATGCATGCTGATCAATTACATTACAACAGCAATAAAGGCGGCTTGCATCCAACTACAAAGGGAGCTACTGAAATGTAAGATGTTAAAAACATAAAACCTGTAAATTGAGATTATATCATATCAAATGAGGCTGAACTTTTCATTAATATTCAATTGGTGTTGTTGCAAACACTTAATTACTTAATTATGCCATGCATTAAAACATACACATACAGTATAACATCCTCACTGTAAGGGTTGAGGTTACCAATGTTGCTTGCCAAGCACATTGTTCTCTAAATCTACAGGCACCTAATTCACACTTGAGCAGTGCCATCCACTATGAGTATTAACAGAATAACAGGCAAAACTAAGGGCAACTAAGGAGAGAATTGCTTCAAAAACGAAAGAAAATGTAGATATGAACCCTACTGGTTAAATCAATCACCACATTTCCACAGATGTGAAAAAGTAAAAATGAAAGTCATGTGAAGGTATTAGCCCACAACTGCCTTGGCAGGCACACAGCATCTTGCACCGTCATATAATAAAGTGAACTCCTGAAACGGGAGAGACGCTGGGTCATTTACGGTGTTCTAGCCCTCTACAGAGAGTGAGCGGAACGAGCCGCTGCAGCAAAGGTTGCGAGTGGGAGGTGCAAATGAGCATGCATAGAAATCACAAGTGCGTCTTCCTTGCCTTGTTCAGCCTGTAAACCACAACTATAGATATCCTGCTCACTGAGCATCGGCTTCCTGTGTTTGTGTGTGTGTGTGTGTGTGTTTGTGAGTTTGCTTGTGTGTGCGTGCTTGTGGCTTGTGTGTTTGTGCGTGTGAGTATGAGTGTGTATGTATGCATGTATTTGCATAAATACTTGTGCTTGTGTGTTTGTATTTGTTTATGTGTGTGCGAGAGAATATGAGTGTGTATGTGTTTGCATGTGCTCGTGTGTTTGTGTGTGTGGGAATATGAGTGTGTATGTATGTGTATGCTTGTGCTTGTGTGTTTGTGTGTGTGTGTGTGTGTGTGTGTGTGTGTGTGTGTGTGTGTGTGTGTGTGTGTGTGTGTGTGTGTGTGTGTGTGAATATGAGTGTGTATGTATGTGTTTGCTTATGTGTTTGCTTGTGTATGCTTGTGCTTGTGCGTTTGTGTGTGTGTGTGTGTGTGAATATGAGTGTGTATGTATGTGTTTGCTTGTGTGCCTGTGTGAGCGCACTAATCCTCTAGCCTGTCCGTTTCTGTAGTGAGGCTGTGCATTGCCACACACAGACGGCCTGGGTCATGGATAGAGGAGAGGGAAAGAGCCGCTTCATTATGACAGAACAAAGGCCCCATAGAGAACACGTGGCCCTGGCGAGCATGGCAACGGCTGCCGAGGGGATGGCATGCTGGTGGCGAGCGCCAGCGCGCTCTTAGAGAGAAAGAAGAACGAGTCCACTTCAGCACTTCTGTGGAAAGGCACCGAGGGCGGCGTGGGCTGGTGACCACTGGCCTCTCAGATACGGAGTGAACTGCGGCCGACCGGGAGCTTCTCAGCGCTCGGGCTTCCGCTGCAGCTTCTGGGACTCTACAGGCTGGTAGAGGTGTTGGGCAAGAGCTGCCCTCGGGTTGTCTAGAACAGGATGCTGTTGCTGTGACAAACAAACATCCTCGGGGGGGAAAGTGGCGTGCGCCCGCACAGGTTATACTATGGGGAAATCCTGACACCTAGTGGACAGATTAAAAATAGCAGATTCCATTCTTTTTAAAAAAAAATTTTTTTTAAATACAGCTCATCCGTCTTTTACATTTAGAAAGTCTACTTTCTGGTGCATGGCTGTCCCAGGAAAGAGCTGAAGGTGGACACTCTGTATTCGTGTTCCCACCACACTACAACAGACACATCTACAATCAAGAGCACAGAGTTCAGTGTGAGCTGAGCCCTAATGTACAAGTGTGAGACACTAGGGTGTAATATCACAAGTGAAATCTCACAATCTCGGTTCATCTCAAATAAAAGCGGAACTACTGTACAGCAAAACTTATCATGCCACTGTGAAGCCATGAGCTGCTCGTTGGCAGAGGCACACTATAGAGGAGACAGATCACTGAGGGGGGAGGAATGAATGGGCTCTGGAGAGTCTGTGAACTGAAGCCATAGATGACAGATCTGTAACTGAAAGTCCTGCTCTGCATCGCAAAGAGACAACCAGTAAAGGCATAGATGCCGTTTCGCCTCAACTCAGCATTATGTTGTCATTATAGCAACTGCTGCACAGCGCTAAAGCTTCAATAATCTCTTAAAAACTACCAAAACATATTGTTGTTTATTCGTTTTAAATGGTGATTCAAGATCTTTAAGGTCTGTATAAACATTATATGGAGTCATATATCTCTCCCTATTCAATATAGACAGGCAGCTGCCTGCAGACATTGCCAAGACAGCTGTACAAGTACAAGTTAGGATGATCAGTACGAGTCATCCCTGTGCTTATGTGACAGACTTGGTTGAGTGAGTGTTGGCTTGTGTGAGCACTGACCTGCGATCAGTGAGCACACAGACAGCGGAGGGATGGCTGGAGCAGTAGGACAGGTACAACGTGCGGATCTGGCACATGAGGTTGAGATAGCAGGCGCCCAGTCGCTGCTGGCCCTCTGGAACCCTGAAGGGGAGGGGAGGGGGTGGGAGGAGGTCAAAGGTTAGTTTGTATGTCAAACAGCCATCCAACTCATCAATGACAATAATGGCTTGCATTTAGGCATCACTGTCAGTCATGGTTATGAAACACAGTATTACAGAAACACATCACAAATGCCATCACTTAATAAGCCAGAACACCAGTGTTAACGGCTAATGCATCTATAATGCATGTTTTCATTTGAGTGCTGGGATGGATTTCCCTAGCTGCATTATTTTAATTTCATAAAAGGATGGATGGGTTTGGCACAGCACCAAACAGCACCTAGGAAACAAGCACACTGGCTTTGTTGTTGGAATGTTCCAACAAAGAGGGAAATGATTTCTTTTGAAAAACTATTGATAATGATGTAGGGCACATCAAGTGGACAGGTATACCTGGCCAACAGGTAACATATGTTATTAACACCTTTGTGCTTTTGCATGTGGTTTTGAAAGTTTATGTACTGGTCATCATCATTTCCCTAATTCAACAGACAATGTGTACACAAGCAGTTCCTTATCTGCACCTTATGTACACCGGCTGGCTGTGATGTCAAACTAAACGCTGTTCACCTATTGTAGCTAGAACAACGCATGTTATTTCTCATTAACACGACCATAGTAACGTTTTTTTTTTCCCCTTTCTGATTTCTGGGCAACAATCCCCAAGACACTGAAACACTGGGGCACATGCAACTGGGTGTGCATGTAGTCCCTCTAGAGTGATGAGGAATAGAAGCTCGCTCATATACCTTACCAATATGACCACCGGCAGAGGTGTACTTGTGCAATGCAAATACAGGCGTACATTTAGGTGTCACCAAAGAATATTTTGTCTATTGTCACAGACCTGTCTTAGTGGCGGAGTGCACACAAGATAGTGATTATGACTATGAATGTGGCTTTAGTTTCAATCATTGAGCACCCAAAGAGAAAGTTGTGGTTTATACGGAGTTAAAGGAGTAGGAGATGGAGAGACATTGAGGCATGTAAGCCACAGACTTTGAGCTCGTTCCGTTTTCCATCAAGCGTTCATACACAGTATTTGCAAAAAGGGCAATCACTGCACATTAGCCTATTAGACATACAAGCAAAATGGTGTCGTAAAATGTGTCGAAATGTTAGTCTAGTCTGTTTGCACCATTAAAGACTGCAAGTGAGATCAGTGTGCTCCAGTCTCCTTCCTGTACGATTCTCCTGTCCTGGTCCTACTGAGAAGCACCTGTGACAGCAGATGACTAGGATTGATGCGCAGAGTTCTTCATTTTAACAAGCAAAATGGTGTATCTTATACTGGAAACAGAGGGTGGGAACGTAGCCTGTCAATACAGAGGGAGCACTAGAAGCAATAGCCTACAAGACCTTCTATTATTCTCATATTCTCATGATCGCCACGCATGAAGTTGAGATTAGTTTGGATAATGATGTGAAACCTCTCTGAATTAAACATATAGAAATTCAACACGTTACTTGAATGACACAATGACATATTTATACTCTTTTGGACACCCTGCCATGACGTGTAATGATTTGCATCCAATATGGCCTCTGTATTTTGGCCTACTGTCCTGCTTTGTTTTTCACATAGGACAGCAGAATGCCCCATTCTTATGATAAAGGGATGTTTGCATTTATTTGCCGATAGACAGATCAGAATTTAAGGCTGGTTGCATGTGATTGGTTTCTTTAAATTCACTTCAACAGAGAGGTCTCTCCCATTTCAGAGTCCCCGCTGAAGGCCTGGCGAGGGCTACCTTCCCTTTATTGTCACTGCGAAACCCGCACCCATAGAGTCAAATGTGAGAATAAGGCATACTTGGTGCACTCTTCCAGGGCCACACAGAGTCCTTGTTGAAAGCTGAGGATATCCTCCAGGTTCCCGATAAGGGTGGCACTATCTGCACTGGACAGCCTGGAAGAGGACAAACACACATTCAGCCTGAGTGCCCCCATTTATCAGCGTGGAACAGTAACTCAGCTGAATGGGACGGGGCCCCCCCTCACTTGTCGCTGGCCTGCAGGGGCCTCAGGTAGCAGCTGAGCACCGTCTGCAGCTCCTTCACAAACTCCCGCTCGTGCTCCAGGATGTCCTGCACCACCTGCCGCCGCAGAGGAGGAGAGGAGGAGAGGAGGAGAGGAGCAGGAGAAAGAGGAGGAGAAGGAGAACATTCATCAACTCACAGATGGGCGTGGGCCGCCACTCAGTCATATCGCTCAGATCACACTGATACTTGTGTTTCACAGCCCTGGGGACAGGGAGAGGGAGAAGAGAAAGAGAGACACACACAGACAGAGACAGAGGACAGACAGAGAGAGAGAGAAAAAAAGAGAAAGAGAGACAGAGAGAGACAGAGAGAGAGAGAGAGAGAGAGAGAGAGAGAGAGAGAGAGAGAGTGACACACACTCACCACGCTGTAGTAGTTCTTGGTTAGCTGAGGCACGTCAAACCCCTTCACAGCCTTGGGGGAGACTGGTTTGTCTGGAGAGAGCCAAGTGCAGAGGAGTAAATGAGCAGTAGTGGCAGTGGCACTCAAAGAACCTATTGTGTGCCTCCGAGCCCAGTCCATCAGCTTAATGCACTGCCCACACACAGGGTGGCTCGGGCCATCCAGTCCAACTATACTCTGTTGTCAAGAGCATTCAGAGCTTTCACACAGGTTCACTTCAACAGCTCTCAAGACATTCACCATTCATTACACCCTTATCCACAGTGCACTGGAAGGTTTTAGGGCCTACTGGCTACATCCACTACTATGCACACTGCCCACTCAAAACAAGGCCACAAAGACAAAGCCAAGGAAGTAAAGGGGTGAAGGAAAAAAAAAAAAGGAAATGACACAATGTCTACTGCCCAAATTTAGAGTCCTAAACATTAGGTCTGGTCTAGACACCCCTCCGTCTGCGGCAACTCACCACAGGGCTTGATCTCGCGCACGTAGTTGCTGGGGAACCAGCCGGTCCTGCCGCCGAGCGTGCCCTCCCACCAGCCGCCCTCCTCCTGCCGCGTGACGTGGATGAGCTCGCCCTTGTTGAACGACAGCTCGTCCTCGTTGTTCTGCTTGAAGTTGAAGCGGGCCTTCACCATCAGCTGACCGTTTCCCCCGCCGCCGCCGCCGCCTCCACTGCCCCCATTCTCAGCCATTTCCTGCCCAGTCGCAGAGAGAGGACACCCCTCAGGTCAAACACATCACTATGCCATTCTGCAAACTCACAGCTAATACACCACTCACACAAAGTCAGGGATATTTGGCTTTCAGTACTTTCAGTACTTTCTGTCCAAAGGCATTCACCATTCATTGAGCAGATGGCCTTACCCACCGTACTTGCCATACTGAAACATTACATTTCACCCGAAAGCCAGATATCCCTAAGTTTTCTGAGTAGTGTATGTTGGGAATAGCTGTTTGGCTTCTCTTGGATAAAATTTTTCTCATCCAGTTCAAGCGGAAGAATAGAAAAATTGTGCATGTTTTACCAGAGATCAAGCCATTACAGTTCTTTATAACGCCTAATTCAGCAAGTGGCCTCCGGCTAACTACATGCATAAGGAGATGTGACTGAAACCAGATGCCCAAAGGCTAATCTGAAGAACCGTTTGCTCACCACTGCTGGCTTGGATTGTCTGCGCAGGGACCTGGACCTGGAGGCCGACTGCGTGTGTGTGGATGGGAACTGGCTGCCTGCTGATCCGCTAGACTGTGAACATGACCGCTCCGTGCCTCGATCTGTGAAAAAAAGGGAAATAAAAATAAACAACAACAAAAACAATGGCTGAATCCAGCAGACGGACGTTTCTACCCCCTCCTCCCACGGTACCCACTGTCAGGGCAGAGAGGCGGAGTGCAGCCAGAGAGAGGTTACTCAGGGCCACTTGCCTGCTGACTATGGGTGCAGGTTTCCAGTTCACTGGGATTTCAAATTGACTGCACGGGCTGTTATTTGCCAGATGTCCTCCTGGGGAAAGGCAGCCCAGATGTCGACGGTGCCTCGGTTTTCACCTCATCTCCTCCAAAACCCCCTAACCCCCCCTCGCCCCCCCTCAGAAGTCAACTGCTGTGCTCACGCAACCTCTGCTTGTGGGAGCACCTGTTCTCTGGCCTACATCACTCAAGCTGAAGTGACCAAGGTGCTAAGGGTTGATGGCTGGGAATCTGAGAACATTCCTCTCCTTAGAGCACTTAGTGAAGAACACATCCACACCGGGCCCCGATGAGAGGACACTGAGCCCTGATCAAGACATGATTTAGTGGGTTTGTTCTTCAAAAACTATATTAAATGTTTTTTTCTTAAAATGAGAAACAAACACAAAAAGGCAATACACTCAATCGGCATCAGCCCATTTAGGTATTTCTATGATTTTCAAACAATCATTATCCACTTAACTTAATACGTCTAATATCATAACATTGAAACATTTCATGAGACAGAGATCAAAATGAGAGTAGTTTACTGAGTCTGACTTATGGATTTATTTCAAATATACAGCAAAAGAGACACAGAAAAACCGATCAAGGTAAGCAGCCATGGTGCTCCAGTATGCATGTAAAACGTACAGTACATACTGATCTTTAAGTGAACCATTCTATCTTGGCTGTCCATGAACCTATAATTTAACATGGGGTAATATGTGGTCACTAAGAATGGTATGTGAATCAACTGACTGCTTGGATTTCGTGGCTTGTTTTTTCCTTTCTCTCTCTATGTGTGTGTGTGTGCGTGCGTGCGTGCGTGTGTGTCTACAGTCTGCTCAGCGCCTTGACAGAACTCGGCTCGGCGGGGGCAGTGCGTGCCTCCTCCTGGCCCTGTTTTCTTGGGCGAGTCAGAGTGAGCCTCGTGCCGCCTCACTGCTCCATCATGCACCATCAGCGCTGGCCGCTCCCGCCCGTCCTCCCCTGCCCCACACCGGGCCCTCGCTCATCCCCTCCACACTCCCACAGCCACCCCGACAAGCTGGAGGGCTCTGACAGCACACCGCTCACCCAGCTCCACAAAGGACCGGATCAACGACGAGCGACATCCCACTATGCAATTAGAGCTGTCAGCGACGGTGGTTTCATCCTCTTCCAGTGACTTAGGCTCCCACTACAAAGGAAAACACGGACTGGGAGGAAAATGTATATCAAAAAATGCCTGTTTCAAAATCCAACCTAATACTCCAAATTAAATCTGCACCAGGGGCAATTAATCTGCTCTCACTGACAGGGAAGGAGCTCCACTCTGACATCTCCGCTTAATCTCATTTCAATTAGGTGGGCGGGCAGTCAAGCTATTTATATGTATGTTTTGATCACCACCACATGGAAAGGAGGATTAGCATGATATCCAATTAGAGGACAGGACAACGACACCGTCACCGCTTCAAAGGCAGCTGTTGTCCAGGGGTGCTCGGGGCGGTTCAGGGACTTCATGGTTATGGATGGGGGAGCCGAGTGGTGAGTCACCTACTGTAATCTCAAGCAGCCAGGACTCAACTGACAGCGAGCTCGAGCTCGAGCTCGCGCACAATGCGCCCATTTTTCTGGCGGAGCTGAATGGGCCACTTCAGCAAAAACAGCCTAATTCAAGTCTTCCTCAAGTCTCCTTATTCAGGCGCTGGATGGAAGTGCCTTTTTGGAGAAGCAGGGGTTGGGGTGTGGCGGGGTGGGTAGCGCTCACAGATCTCACCTCAACCAATGACGAGTGGTGGCTACAGGGCATGGTATTTTTCCCCCTCCTGCGAGCAGCAGCAGCTGGCTGCCTGGACAAGCCCTGGTGGAGCGGGGCTCTGTGGAGCCTGCGGCGGAGCGCACATCTGCTGGATTAGAGCATCCAGTGCAGCACAGCGTGTTACGCTGCGTCACTCTCCACACAAACAAAAATAACACAACAGGCTGAGGTGGCGGCTTCGCAGTCGGCAGGGGCATGTGACCGACATCACAGGAGTCAGAAGGGAGTTTGTACAACTTGATTTAGTTTGCGTAGCTGCTTGGCTATTCCTCCAGGGAATGGTTTCAAGTGAAAACTTGTAAGAAGCCGCGGCATGTGACTTTCGCCTATGAATGCATCCCGGAGGCTACAGGAGAATGATTCCGATCCTGATAAGGACCAAATGCCTAAAACTAGCAATGAGCAATGAGTATAATGATTCACACTGCCATTTGGAAGCAAAATATAGTCACCTCAACATCATATGCTGTCACCTATATCTTTAACTACCAGTTGATACTTGTATTACCTCTTCAGCCATAAAATAATACACTTTGCCTTACATCTCATTTCGACACATAAAGCACTCTTTATGTTGGCTGGGTAATATACAATGTACAGGACTGCGTACAATAAACAAAAACAGTCTGGGATTCATCACTGCAGTAAGAAACTTTATGTAACATCTAGATATTTCATTTTCGTATTACCAAACACAGGCCATGGACTGAAGAAATCCCATTTGTTGACTAATAAATACCAATGAGAGACGTCAGGTGATATAAGACCCTGAACGAAATTAACCATTTCACCAAATGAATAAGGTCACATGCATATGATTTGAGCAGTACATTCTTCTTCCCCCCCGACAGTAACTGCATTTTTTAGCCCAGCATGTCTTGACAAGTAGCTGCAAAGATTACAAACTGCAGTCAATGGCCAATAGAGAGCAGCTTGTATCTGAAGGGTCCCACTGGGAGTTCAGCTACTCCCTGGGACCGTCCTGACAGCCAAGGTCCATCCATCATTACACCACAGTGCCACTGGACACCAGCCTAACGCACGTGAATCATTCACATAAACACACCGGGGCTCATTATGCTGTGATTTGATAGCAGTTCTGAATGACAGCTGAAGACCTACCCTGAGTGGCGATATTCACTGCCAAAAGTGTGGTCAGGACTTTGCCAAAATTCTCCCCTGTGTACAGGTCCTCTGGATCAAAGCCCTGGGGAAGATAAAATATTGGTAAATATTGGAGCTGTGTTTGTCTGGAAAAAGGTGACTGCTGTTACAGTATACAGAATACACAAGACAGGATAATGAAGCAGAACAAAAGTCACAAGCTCTTCTGGTGTAAGTCCAAACAATCAAACTGGTCTAGATCTGAGAGACAATCAGTGAAATAGGAACCACTGAAGTAGTATATATAAATACTTAGAAATACAGACGAAAGCCAAAACAAACCAGAACAAAGATGGCTGCCTTCAAATGACCCTAGTTTCATACTTTGTTTTATCCAAGTAAGAAGTATGATTGGATGAACTGACCCCTTCTGGACATTGGGCACAGACAGCTATCCTCTCTCCTCTGGGGAATACGGTTTCACATTTGAAATAAAACATCTTAAATACAGAGTTTGGTGCACTGACCCCAGCACTGTGTGAAAGCCACAGCTGTGGATCTGAACTTGGACTGGGGAAAGCACAATGACATAACTATCAATGCATCATCTCTCAAGTCAAACTGGTCTCTGAGATTTACAGTGTCCATGCTGATAACTTCATTAACTCTACTTGAATGGAGCAAGGTGGCATCTGAAAGTTAAGCAAAGCCATTTAAATGTTATCCTTTGCATCAAAATGTGAAATCGCTTCACTGGCTGAAATGAGACATTGTTGTTGCTTGTCAGAGATATGTATAGATTAGATACTTGACTAGAAGCTTGTAGCCATTGCTAGGCTGCTTCCTGTTTCTGCTGAAAGTCAGCAGAAGTGAAAGCTGTGTGACTGAGTCTCTTTGTCTAGGCACATGACTCGTCTTCACCATGTGTTGGACACAACTGGGGAAATTAAACCTTATGCAAAACATGCTTCAGTTAGCCTCATTTCAATGGCCAATCCACTATTGCCAGTTAGCCTCTGTGATAACTGAGAAGCCCCCTCAGGAATGCTGCCTCAATCTGGCAACAGAAAAACCACATGCCTCCTTGTCAACATGTCCAGTCAGATGACAGCCCCTACTAACAGTTTAGAAAGGTTTCCACGGGTCCAACCTAGGAGTTCCCTACACTTCACTTGATTTAACGGAGAATGTGATTCTACTTTTAACTTCACTGCTGGAAAATGCTTCAGTGTGGGACTGATGGATGCCATCTCTTCAGGCAAAGATCCAGGTGCCTCTCTTTCAAAGGGTCTCACCAAGCAGTGCCTAGCTGAGCACAGCTGTCTGAGAGGCAGATTTTCCAGCCCTGGTGTGTCTTCTGCCATTGACCACTTCTCTTATAAAACATCAGAGGAACCATGCCCATGGTCACTTACTGTTTTAAAAGATGCCTTTGGACTCCTAACTGCTACAGATTACAGCACAACCACAAATTATGGGGGAGATCTGAAAACAGGAGCGAGAGCCCTGCCTCTCTCCTAAACCAACCATCACCACCACATGTGCCCAGTTTCCCTTGCAGCAAGATGGGATCATGATTCAATAGCTTTTTATAATACTTGCATTTCCTCTGTGCCACAAGAAGTGAGCAAGGCCTTTCTGTGCTATGCATCTGTCCACTTCTAAAGCCAAGCCCATGGATTCAGGCAGAGAACACCAAGTTCACAATATTGCAAGTTTACAGTGCAGAGCGCAGCTCCCACTGAAAACACATTCATGCATATTTGGTCCAAGAAGATGGAGGTTTTATTAGTGTTCTGTGTGAGGAGGGTGTGGCAGCACATGGTCCACTCCAGAGACTTATCAGGAAACAGTACTGTGCTTGTGTTGGGTATGTGTCAGTTGTGGGCGCACACAGGCATCTTGAGAGACGCTGGAAATAACTCATTATAGGACTGCGTGAAATACACGACTTCATCTGATATAACTCTGCCAACATATCAACTCAAGCTTACAGAAAACAATAGATGTTTATATATTGCAATAGGCATGTCTATGCAAACAGTCTATATCAGTTGTAGCTGTTTAACACATGAGGTGAGTGATCTAAGAAATACTAATAGTAGGCCTGCCAACAAAAAGAACTGAAACATGTATGAACGCAGAAATTTCATCTATGCTCAACAATGTGCTAAAAAGAAAAGTTAACAGAAAATGCAAAGCTTTAATAAGGTGAGGGCAAGTTTATAAAGAGCTTGATCTTAAGAAAAAACCGTAAAGCATTGATCAAGTCAGGAGCATGGCAATAAAGTAAATTACAGTGAGATATTATATCAGCAAACCTCTACAGATAAACACAAGCAAATATTGGACACTGCATGTAAACGAGGGAAATATACTCAAGGTCTTAACCACATAGCCTTAGCCAGCTAACTGCTGGAGTTGGAGTTGTACAGCAAAAGAGCATCACTTACCTCAATTTTCAAAGTGGAACATCCTTTCAAAAACTCTCGAATGTTGGCAATACAGTCCGACTCGTTTCTGGGATCTGGGCAGTACTAAAAACAGCGTTAAATAATTTAATAAATAATAATAAAAAAGCACAGCACCTCTCAAATAAACAAGAATTTAAGAGTCAAAGTCGCCACTGGGACAGAGCGAGAGATATGCAATTGTGAGATGCATCCACCCGACATGTTTCAGAAATAACACGCTATGCGCAAACAAATCAAGATAATTTTGGATTGCCCCACTACATGTCCCGACCATACGGTTGTTTGGCTACTCTCTCCCGCATCTCCACCACTCGTATCGATGAACTGTCGCACCAGGAAGAAAAGGTTCAAGAGAGGAAGTGACGATAACTTCACCACCAGCACGCAAACTGAAACGTCTAACTTATACAGTATTTTAGCCAAACACAAAACTTTTTCCACTATGAATTAGATCAGGACAAATACCTGTTCATAATAAATGACATTGTCATGTGTTCTAATTGTGTATCACTGTTTGGATTATAAAACTGCGGTGTCAATCTTCTAGAGCAATTTTAGTGAATATGCACATCCGTGTTAGGCCTCTTAAGTGCACAGAATTCACCCCTATTATTGACTAAAATAATGATCAAGGCTCCACGAAAGGGACCCTTCGCTTTTGCAGTCAGGATTGGCATGTTTTGATCTCTCCCAGCGGTAGCCTAGTGTCCACATACAGAAAAAACAACGGGCTTTGACTACACCCACGTGCAGATAAGACCGAAAATGATCCTTCTCTGCTGAACACCACACGTTCCACCTTTTTGTTTGTAGCCTAATGTTTACACACACACACACCCTCATTTAAGAAGTGTGCAACCCGCAGACAGCTCAATGAACATACAAACTGATGCATCAGACACGTATGTTGTTCTGTACGAACTTTGACAAGTGAATTTTTGCTTCCTCTGCAGATTGCGGAACATCTTTTTGTCCTTGGGACAGGAAGTGTTATAGAAATAGAAGTTAAACATTCCGTGGCGGAATGTATAGGATACTCCATATAGGCTACTCTGTATTTATTCAACCATTGTGCAGTTAGTGGAATCCCAAATGAACAAAGAACATACCAAATTATACCCGAGTTGTCGATCCTAACTTTACTCGCTGGGGAAATGTAAACATGTAGGCTACATCACGTGCCAGGTATTACATAGGTTGATTAAGTTAATGTATCGGTCATCCCAGACAACGAATTAATTTTATTTTACAGAATTTGAGGTCACTAATAACTGCTTACCTTTGGGTTCGTTCCGGGTAGAAGCCGTTCTGTGAGCTTACACAAGACGACCCCATCTCTCAAACACGATTTCAGAAATTCTTCTGGATCGGCAATGTTCTTTTTAGGGGAATTCAGTACTCCTAATGATATTAGCCACGTTACGGTTTGCTCCTCGGGATTCATCGCTTTTGCAGGCCCGACTGTTCATGAGATACAGCTGCCCGAGCAGCAGCGAGTTTTGCGCGCAGTTAGGAGGCAAAGCACATCCGTGACACTTCTGCTTTTTTTCTTTTTTTCTTTCTAAGGGGTTGAGGGCTCACTCCCGCTTGACAGGCCACCCACATCCATGCGAGTATCTTTGGTCTAATAATGCAACAAGTGTTTGACACACGACCTCACTAGCTCGCATCCCTCAAGCCTGCAGCATCTCCATAGCAGAAATGTAGCTCAAGAGGATTATGCCTGGTTTAAGACAACCCCTGAAAATAGTTTGCTGCCCAATTTCCAATATGATGCATTAATGTCAGCAGTCAAAATGTTTAGCCAAATGGAATTCAGAAATTTAGCGACAATAAAACTGTTAGTTTTTTAAAAATGTTAGCTTGCCTAGTTTATAATGACGACAGACAGCAGACAAAACTTCAGTTGATATGAAATCTTTATTTTAATATGAACACATTAATGTGTCCATGGAGATGATCGCCATCCTTGCCATACTGCAACACCAAGGCAAAAACCGCGTACTACTCTTCCAGCCCGGCCCTGGGATCTGAAGAAATAAACAGATGTATGCACATATTAGTTACATGTAATGCATTAGTTATACTGGCAAACAAATATGGCAGGCAAGTTGCACATGTACAGCCTACCTGTGAAGATGATCTGTGCATCAAGATCTCCTGAGCAACAAACATTTGTCAACAGGACAATGAGTTGAGCCAACGATTCAGAAATCATTGCTCAGTCATCCTGCAAAAGATTTACATAACAATCAATGTCCATTTATACATTCATCAATATGTAGTCCAAGAAATGAAGGTAGAATTGGTTTGAACTTGGCTCCATTATTTTTCCCGTTTTCCTGGTTGGTGGCTTCTTTCCACAGAACTTCCATGTGTTAGGGCATGCTTGCAGTGGGGCTGGTTGGAATAAATGTAGTCTTATCGTGTCAAATGATTAGATCCTTCGGGATATGGGCATTACTGAGTATTTGAGTATCATTATGCAATAGGTCCATTCAAAATGTGGGCCAGATCTTCAAAATGTACCTTTTCAAAATTTCTGAAAATGTTCTTATGCTACAACAGATTATGGATCCATGACTGCTTTCTTACATTCTCAAGCGGCAGTGCAATTGCGTGGGGACCATTTACTGAACGGATCGCGCAGAGCCAGAAGAATTCCAGTTCTCCTTAGTGATTGTCAACTTGTTGCAAGGAAGGAGTTTTTGCTGAAACTATCAATTTCCTGAGGTTGATCTCTAACAGTATAATTTCAGAATTGAAAATGGAAGGCACGCCAGACTGCCACTGCCCTTGTAGAGCAAACGATGTTCAACAAAAGGGGTAACAATTGATGCCACTCATACCAACCTTTGGGTTGTACCTCATGTTTACTCCCCTCAGCTAATTCCATTAACGAGAAACAAGAAGGTTTGCTTTGCTTACCATCCCGTTGAGACTTTATCTGTGGTGCGGAAAGGTTCTTGCATTTTGGCTGTTGTCTTTGGGTAAGTCGTTGCAAGCCATCAAAGTTTTGACTTTTTGGTGGAGGATCCTTACACACTGAGGAAAACTACACTGATTTTTTTGGGGGAAAAACATTTGCCTTCTCAAAAAGCAATGTGAACAATTCACTGTAGGACATTTTTCCACTTCATTTAGGATCTGTGCCTTTGGGTCACCAATGGAAGACTGAGAACAGCTGTACATTTGTTATTCGTTTTCTGATTGCTTTGGAATATCAGTGTTGCTCAGGATCTTAGTTTAAAAACTTTATTGATAGTTGAAAGCCACATTCCAGGGCATTACAAGGTTAACAGCACTATAATACAAAAACTAACACGCAAGTCAATTAAATTGGCAACAGTACCATTAAATGGGAAATGGGCAAGAAGAACGATAAAGATGTATCACTTAAACACATAGTCAAAATAAACTGACATTTTGAGGATTGCGCAGATCTGAAGCTTGGGTGTCCATAGAATGCAGTCTTTAAAAAGGGGGGAAAAAAATCCTCTTCAATGGTACACGTCCTTTTCACGCTTTGAATGATTTTGAGCTTGAGGGCTTGAGCCCTTTCACTTTGTCATTTCCAAGTAGTCCTTTCTCAGTATCGGCTTCGAGCAATCCCTCTATCGGCCCGGCTGCCTCCGCGGCCACCACCACGAGGTGCCCCGCGGCTGGAACTGCTGTACTCCCGAGGAGGATAGCCTCTCTCGAGGGGGGGAGCTGGCCCCCGCTCCTGCCTGCCCATTCGCTCACTGCGGCTAGCGGAGTATGGTTCGCTCCGACTGCTGGGATAACTGTCACGACTGCCATATCCGTCCCGGGAGCTGCTGCCATAGTCGTCATAGCGACTGCTTCCGCCACTCCCACCGTAGGATGGTGGGGGGCCCCTTGAGGGTGGGGCGCTGCGTGAGTTACCTGCAGGGTTAATGGGTCAGGTAATTGTCAAGTTTCACTCGTTAAACTTTTTTCCCCTGTTAATCTACTGACATGTGCCCATTTCCCTAGAATGAGGCCAGATAGTTTCCTAGATGTGTTGATTTATCATATTAGCATCTCCAACTGCAGACAAAAATGTGCTTGCTCAGAATCTGACGAGAATTAATCTCTAAGCTCAGTTTGACTGGAGGATGTTAACTGCAAATAGCATGCCCCTGTTGCTTGCAATTCCCTTTAGAATAGAACTCCAGCTGATAGAGAATGGCCACTTCAAGTTTGAGAGGTCTTGGTTGTGAATTCTGAATGGACTGAGGGTGGGGGGGTAGACATTTGTCAGAGGTGTTTGACAGACATTGGTCCAGTTGACTGAAAGCGTTTGACGGTGTCGCTGAATTTTCCTGATTGCGTGATCACTCGGTCCAAGGAGCACACTTGAGCAGCTTGGGTGGAGCACTACAGCATCGGTTTCATTTAAACAAAAGAGGTCTTACCGTAACCATCATAGGGGTCTCTGTAGGAACCTGCACTTGGTCGATCAACATAACTCCTGGGCTCTCGTCCACCGCTATAACCATCACGGTCGCTGGTGAGCAAGCGCTGAGGTTAGATAGTAGTCTTACAGAAACCAAATCATTTCCACAATAAATGTCACATCATGTACCTGTAGCCTCTGGACACGGACCCATATTCATCTCTGGAGCTGGAATGGGGATAATCGCGATAATCACGAGGTGGTGGAGCATAGTCACGGGGAGGGGGAGCATAGTCTCTGCTGTCCCTTGAACTCATGTAGTCCCGACTGGAGTAACTGTAGAAAAACAAGGTAAGCCCTTGGTTCAGTCAGATCTTGTAAATCAAGCCACCTCACCAAAAGATTCAAGTTAGTCAAGTGCATGGTTTTGAATGCAAGTATCTGTCCAGCACTTTCAGTTTACAGTGTGTGGGTTATAATGTGATCATTCACATCCTTAGCATTTCCTGGATATTAGTAAGTCAAATGCAAAACCTCTGGATTTGTTTCACAACACTTCATTAGCAGAACTATGAAGACAAATTGGGCAGGGTTTGAGTCACTGCAATTCCATGTCAGAAAATAAATTTGTTATGCAAGCTCAGGACTTCTTAGAGGTAGTTACAGGTATTCTCATATCTGCATTCAAACCATCAGTGTCATCATTGCTTACAGTTCAACATCCATGACCATGCCCAAGGACTATGACCATGCCCAAGGATCAAGGCAGAATTCACCATATTGAGGTTAACGACCCAACAACGTATGTTCTATTTCAGCAAAGCAACCAACAATTCTTTTTTTTTAAAAAATGAATGTGGGTAATGTGGCATTCAAGCATCCATGACCCTGCCACGTGTGCTGAAGTACTGTTCAAGAGCCTTGTCAGTGGCCTCAGCATTTAGCCCACCAAGAGTTTGAAAGAAACTCACAGTATGATGAATGTAATACCTTCAGTGCTTCAACACCTAAACAAACCATTTCTGTAATGCATATTATTAACCAAACTTCTAGGCTATGGATGTGTAGCTCAACACAAACCTGTCTTTTGAAGAATAATGGTCATCCCGTGGTGAGGGGTAGTCATCCCGCCGTGACATCATAGAATCCCGACGGGGTGGGGGTGGTCCATAAGGGTCTCGGTCACGGGACATAGGAGCTACAGAGCAAGGACAACTGAAATTAGCATTTGTAGTACTAAGGAGGAAAGAGAAAAGAACGAGAACAAACTAGAGCAATGAACTTACGCCTGCCCATGGGTCCAGACGGGGCCGGTCTCTTGGGTGGTGGCCCATCACTGCGCATCGGAGGTCCCCTTTTCAGTGGAGGTGGACCTCTAGATGACGCACCTTTGAAAAAGGGTTCTACATTCCTACGTTATCATGGCAATCTTTCACATGGCCAGCAAAACTGTCAGATCTACATGAGCTCAGGACTTCTTAGAGAATACAATCAATTCTGTAAAGATCAATTCATAATGGATGTCATCACAGCACGAGTAGGCTTTTTAAATATCTCTAGAGAAGCAACATGTGAAGCGCTTTACCTCTGCTGGGTGGACCCCTCATTCCACTTGGTGCTCCTCTAGATCCGCGAGGGCCTCTTGGTAGACCACGGCTTCGTGGATGCAAAGATGGTGGACCACGGCGTCCAGCAGATTCAAACTGTGGCTTTGTTGCTTGTTCTACTTTGATGGACTTACCATCCAGGGTCTGAATGACAGAAACGGCTGTTAACACAATGCCTACCAACTCAATCAACTCATGTTTAACCTTAAAAAGCCAAAGTGTAGCCCACCTTTCCATTCATTTCCCGGGCAGCATCCTTGGCATCTCCTGGATTTTCGTAAGTCACAAATGCAAAACCTCTGGACTTGTTTGTTTCACGATCTTTCATTAACAGAACTATAAAAGACAAATGTGGCAGGGTTAGGTTTACAGCAATAATATTCCATTTCCATATTGCATTAGAAAATAAATCCGCTCAAGTAAGCTCAGGACTTCTTAGAGGTAGTTACAGATATTCTCATTTCTGTATTCAAACCATCATTTTCATCATTGCTTACAGTTGAACATCTAACCATAGCACAGAGTATGTGACCGTGCCCAAGGATGAAGTCAGAATTCACCAAGTTGAGGTGTAACAACCCAACGACTTCTAAGTTCGATTTAGGCAAGCGACCTACAATTAATTTTAAAATTGCATGTAGGTAACGTGGCATCCGATTACCTTCCATTATCCTGCCATATTTGCTGAAGTACTGTTCAAGAGCCTTCTCGGTGGTCTCAGTATTTAGCCCACCAATAAAGAGTTTCCCTGGTCGGTCTGCCTCCGCCATATTGTGCGTTTAATCTAAAAGGAGGGAAAGAGTCCTTTTCTTAATGAAGATGGACAAATGCGTCAAAAATCCCTTTCCTTTTAATCATGCAAACCGTGCTCTCCTACCTACAGCCTATGTTAAAGGTATCGGGCACCGTGTTGCCCCTCGTTCGGTAAGGGCCAACGATAGCTGATACAAAACTTACTCCAAGATAATTTGAAGCAAAGTGGCTAACATTTGCTAGCATCACAGCTCTTGCTGAAAAGCTCATTTTAGGCCAAACTGACCCAAGTCGAAACTTAGCATTTACATAACCCTTTCGGTAGATAAAATGCCACGTCAAGAAACACTTTGCATGCCATGATTAGCCACACCAACGACACATTACAAGAATAATGCAATAGTTCTGAGCATGCTTCACAAAATGGCGGACGGATGCTGCAGGTTTTCTATGCTCGAAGCTAACAGGATAGCTAGCTAGCGCGTGCATGGTAGTACCTGGCTAGGTTGCATTTATCCACGAGACAGGCCTAAGCTAAACATACATTTTCGATCAAATACAATGGCTCCACAACAGACTGACGAAAGACCAAACGTTAGTGTGAAATGTGGTTAACCTGTACATATTAGGGGGGGAAATGTGAGCTCAAAATGGCGTCTTTGATCAACATTAACTTATTTGACATACAGATGGTAGAGGATATTGGCTAACATTAAGTTAGCTGACCTTTGCTAATATTTGGCACTCGCTGCAAGACACCCATCATCAATAAAACTAAACGTTAATGTTGTTATGGTCATAGGGAGCTAACGTTATTTAATGCGCTCATAACAGAGAATATATATTAACGTCAATCAAAAAGCGATCTTGTAAGCCACAGTTAGACGCCTGAATTTTTTACAGTTGCTGTTATCAAACGCGAACGTTATAGCCATAGGTTATAGCAGCTACTTGTCTGCCAACTTTAACATTATACACAATATATTGTTTTAACATTAAACTTTACAATTAAATCTAATCTAACACTGATAGAAAGAATCAACAATTTACACCCTGCTAACAAGTTCAGAAAGAACAATTTGATGTTCAGACTATTAGTTGACGTTCGCTTTGGTCTGATTTAACTAACAGTTAGCGTTAGCAGCTACCGTTCTAACTTAGCTAGGATGGCTAGCTGCTACTCAGCTAGTTAACGTTAGGCACCAAAAAATGTAAACCAGTCTGAATGTAATGCTATCCAACACCCCACTTCAATAATTCACCAACCCCTCAAACAAGATCATACAATAACAATTTAAAGGCAACAGTAAACAACTACAGCAGCATTGCAATACCTGAGTAATTCAAAGCCTAATTTTAACCATACCTCGGGCACGCATTCAACAGGACAAGACCTCAAGACAAAATACGCAACCGTACACAATGGATTATATCGATCACGTGTGAAATGAACACGCCCCCAGGAAGTTGCGATCAGTTTTTCTTCTGTGGTGTGCTGTGCTCATAGGCTGTGCTGTGCTGTTGATAGACTCTTCGCCGTCTACTGACAATACTGTGTATCACCAGAGAAGGACTTTCCTTGTTTTTGCATCCTTTATTTGAAAACAGAGTGACCATCGTTCAGTCAACTGTAATGTCAGACTATGGTGATATGTCCCTACTAAGCAGTTCTCTACATTTTATATGGTTTAGCCTAAGAGTTATAATTTTAGACCAGAATGGTCTTCTCTATGATAACAATTCATGACACTGTATCCTTTTTGTTTACATAAAATGACTATACGGTTATCTTTATCTAGGTCTACTTCTCTTCTAAAAAATAAATCCATTTGTCACAATACATAGCTACTCACAGAGATTTATGTCGCCTCAGAAACTCCTCAGAGTTTGGTAAAATAACATTCATTTTTCATACCCAACAACGAATTCCAAGAGGTATTAAAATTAATTCCTGTCAATAGACAGCAGAGGTGCCCCCCACGTGGGGGAAAGCGTGCATACAACTTTATATCTCAGTGCAACATAATCAACTGGTACACATTACTTAAACCTATTCCGACCATGTAGGGAATGTACATTTGTGTGAAAATAAATTAAGATTCATCTTCTGAGTGTGATGTTATGGCATAAGGTTGCAGTTTTGCTAAACCAAGCTACACAGTCCAGCCATTAAAAACAGTTCCTCAATTATACTTGAGTGGCATATTGATCCCAATCGATAGTATCTATACCAACATTAGTATTGGTATCAGATCCATACCAGTGGGATGGGATCGATACTTAAATTTCTGTTCACTTTCAACTTTTCTTGTATGCATTCACAATGTGTTGCTCTGTTTCACCATGTTAGCCTAAAGTCATGCAAACACTCTTTTTATATCTTGCATGCCTGCTTTGCAATGTTTCATTGTTGTTTGTATAATTATTAACAGTGAATCACACAATCATAAAAATGTATAAAGGAGCAAAGGCGCATACAAGGCATCCCCCCTCCCCCCACATTGGTCTCTCTGTTATGATAATGCCAGCATACGGACCGAGAGTGAAAGTGGCCAAACCAGTTCTGAAGTAGGTATGAGTGTGGTCAGAGGGGGCCTCCTCTGCTCAAGACTGCTTTGACATAATAGACTGGGTAATGTGAAAGCGGGCAGCCACATACATTGAGGATTACACAGGCACTGTCAATTCTTACATCAGGAAGGGCATCGATGAGGTGACCTAGCCTGATTGCCATCGACTTTAAAGGCTCTGCGATACTTTAGTGTTTAGTCTGACCAAGAGCCTGTTCTCAACAGTTTCTCCAAGCGCTTGGTTGACCCGCCTCCTTTAAGTGCCTCGATTTGGTACTGGTCGATGTCAGAAAGGAGTTTGCCGAGTTTAAACCAATCACAACACTCTTTCCTCTGCCTTGAACACGCCTCTACCCAGAGCCGTTGGAGCTGCTCAAAGTTGATTGGTTCTCGACCAAAGGGGGCAGTTCCGCAGTTTTGGGGAATTCAGAAATCCTGCCCGATGAGCAGTTGGCTAGACCAGCGACAGCAACGCCGAAGGTGTTAGGGTACGTCACTGGGAGGGCGTGCCAGGCTAGAGGTGACCATCACTTGGGTTAACCAGAAGCCATGGCTGACTGGCCATGTCCATTGGCTGCTGAGGGCAAGAAACAACACCTTCAGAGCCGAGGATGAAAGTAACTAGAACAGGGAGAGGTTCTAGACTAATAGACTCTGTTGAGAAAAAGTTGAAAGTTTGACCTTGCAACTGTGTTCTGTGTTTTTCACTTTAAGGTCAAGCAACACAAAATATTAAAATAATGTTTCCAAAATCATTTCAGTGGTTCATCAGCTTGTAACAGGGTTAACGGCACCTCTGCATTCACTTTGCGGCCCTCTAGCAGCAAAAATGTTGGGTAGTCGGGTAGTGTATCTGTAGTTCGATGAAATGAGACATAAGAAACTACAAATTTGACTTGAATCCTCCGGCCTCGAGGCTACGGCCGAACAACACCCGTGGGAATATCCAGCAACAACCCACTCCCACTCGTGCTATATTGCTTAAATAGTGTGGGATTTACTATAGTAATTTTCCAAACATTGTAGTGTACTATGGTAAATACTATAGTAAGTCACTACACAGTGTAGTATACTATACATTACTATAATATACTACAATATAGTGTGGGATTTACTACAGTAATTTTCCAAACATTGTAGTGTACTATGGTAAATACTATAGTAAGTCACTACACAGTGTAGTATACTATATAATATACTACAATATAGTGTGGGATTTACTATAGTATTTACCATAGTACACTACAATGTTTGGAAAATTACTATAGTAAGTCACTACACAGTGTACTATACATTACTATAATATACTACAATATAGTGTGGGATTTACTATAGTAATTTTCCAGACATTGTAGTGTACTGTAGTAAATACTATAGTAAGTCACTACACAGTGTAGTATACTATATATTACTATGATATACTATTTATGCATTTTCTGACTCCCTAGAGTCATGCCAGTATTGCGGTGTTTGCATTTCGTGTCTCTGATGCTCCCTGATGCCACATGATTAAAAGAAAAAAAATATGATTTCAGAGCTGCCAACTTTTCAAAAAACCTTGGAGTGAGATTCTGTCGGGGGTGACCAAAAGTTTTTACCGCACTTGTCACAATACCAAAATTATTGTTTCGATCCCGATACTAAGAATAGTTGATTTCGATACTTTTACGATGCTTTTTAAAAAACAATTTTAGTGTAGTTGGTGATTTTAATAATCAGTAACCTAATATTGAATATTGTGTGATCATTCACACCAGTGGCCATCTAAGATTGTGCTCAACCCTCCACACACAGAGAAAATTATAATCATATGTTTCTATATCATATATTTTGGAATTCATAACTGTACATATTTTGTTGATAATGTTATATTTTACAATCTGCATAATTATTAGTAGCTAAAAATGTTTAGTCATTTGTGTAAGCTACTGAATTCAAGACTATTACACCTATTTTTAAATGGTGTGTAGGCCTAGGTCTAATTGAGTGTGCATTAGTGGTGTGTGTAATTGAGTGCCTGTCGCTTTAAGAAATACGTGAGGTAGCTTTCTATCTCACGGTTTTACACGAATGAAATAAAAGATGCATGAAAAGGATATGTATGCAATTAATTTTGCTTTCTGTGTCATTAGATAAAATACATGTTCAAAACACTAACAAGTCGAAGAAAATCTTTCAGTGATCATATAAGAGATGACTGTCTTGCAATGTTCCTTTATGATTTTAGTGAGCATATGATTTAGCCCTCTCCAGAAGTTATTTATCCACACATTCCAGCAAACAAAACAGTGCAACAAAAGTGCAACAAGTTAGTCTAAAGTTAACATGAAGGGGAATGAAGTTCATCCACACAAATTTCTTTCAAGATTTTTTTTTTTTTTTTAAAGATTTTTTTTTGGGGCTTTTTATGCCTTTAATTGGACAGGACAGTAGAGTGTATGACAGGAAACGAGCAGGAGAGAGAGTAGGGGTGGGATCCGGAAAGGACCACGGGGCGGGAATCGAACCCGGGTCGCCGGCGTGCGGTGCAGGTGCCCCAGCCAGTCGCGCCACGGCTGGGGCATAAATTTCTTTCAAGATTTTAAGTTTAACTCATTCACTGCCATTGACGTCTTTAAACGTCAATTTAGACACATACGTTGACTGCCATTGACGTCTATTGCCGTTTTCAATGGGGAGGGCTCCTGGGTGGGCTTGGGAACGATCTGGCAGAGTTTCAGGCTTGTAAACAGACTGCACTAGCGATCCAAACCTCTAGATGGCAACAGTGCCATTTGGATCATTAGTATCTGCCTAGAGTGCACAAGTCATGCAGAGACAACTAGCAAACACACTGAAGATCGACCACAGTGGATCTAGTTTGCACGCGATGCAGGGAATAAATATGCTTACTTCTTACATCAAGGATGGAAAACACGTGAACGGTATGATCCATTTACATTGGATATTGCGATATAGACTAACAACAACCTTGCTAGTGCTAGCTTGCTAAGTCTAGCATCCTGTTCAGAGTCTTTAGCGACCATCAGAGTCCCAACCTTGACGAGACTGACGAGATAACAGTGCAATCGTGGTTGACATACTACTGAAACGCTAACGTTAAAAAGTTGATTTTCACAAAAAGATCGTTTTCTCCATGTTTTGGTCAAAAACAGGTGTTTTTAGCAAAACTAACCCATGTTCTACTGACGATTACTAAAGAACGGAAAACGATAGAAACAAGCCGTTTTTTCCTGGTGAAAGAAGAGAGTCTACTCTTTCATTTGGTACCTTCAGTGTTTACATAGTCATAAAGCTCACCGTTCGGTGGATCTTGGAAAAACAGTCAAAATGCTGTAAAACGTCTGGCAGTATGGAGCGCTCTGCACTGAAAATCGCTGGCAGCCAATGAGTTAAGAGAGTGAGTTCTTAATATGATTTGAGACAACATACTCTCTGACCAGATTGCGATTTTCTCCCGCGGGTGTCTCCTTCTTCTGTCGCAAACTTGGATGTCTATATGCAACGAATAGGGTTAGCCTACTGTACAGTGGCGCTTCTTAGCGGGGAGTTTTAAAAGGAACGAACGAGTCTCAGCCCAAAATCAGATTTTGTTTTGCGTGAGAAAATGGATGTATGGCGTGAGTGCGTGTGTAAACAGGCAAAATCGTGTGTCACACGCCGAAAGCGTGAGAGTTGGCAGCTCTGTGATTTTGGCAGAAATGTCAGGAAAATGTGTGTAATTAAAAGTTTGAAGAGCTCCAGGGTCGGCTGTATTTGTCCAAAGTGTTGACAAAAAGATTTGAATGAAAGCTCAGATTGTCCTCTTTAAAATGATACCCAACATTATAAAATCAAATATGTAAACATGTGTTTAACAAAGGCCAATAGCAAGATAGGAAGAGTTTGGTTCCAAAACGCTATATCCACCATTTTAATGAATTTTCATAAATATTTTTTTTACATTTTGTTTTGCAAGTAATTACTCTGGAACTGTATTGGTTTATGTTTAGTTGATTTATCTTTAGGCCTACTCCAGCAATACAAAACAACTGCATTTTTATTGATATTACCTGAAATACACAATTAAATAACATGACTTTTTAATGGTTTATAAAACGGATATATAGCGTTTTGGAATCAAACTCTTCATAGGCACCTGCATAAAAAATGTGGCGGCCATTTTGACTTTTTTTTAAAACATTATCTTATATTTTAAAGTTTAAAGACCTATGTGAATGTTTGCTCATATTTACATGTATTATGGTGAAATGTGTTCTTGCATTTTATGTTTCTGGCAGCTTTTAATCCATTTTCCCATTACGAAGTCCATATTTGGCAGCCATTTTGAAAAATGGCCGCCATGACCCCCAGGGGTCACATTTTGAGCGCCTACGGTCCTAAATCTGATCAGACTCCCTTTGTGAGCCTTCGTACCAAATTTCATGCTTTTATCACAAAGTGATCGATTCTGATGAAAATCTGCGCTTAGTCGCCCCACGATGTGACAACGTGCACCGTGAACATGTGACTTGCTCTTACACTGCTGCAGCCAGTGGCTTCTCTCACTTCTGTTGTAGGCCTACATCTCCTGATTTCGTGAATGTACGCTATGGAATTTCAATGCGTGATGAGACGCCTGTGACCAGCCTGTGAGCAACAGACTTTTACAGTATAAAATAAAAAATAAAAACTGCGTTAAGTGCGATAAAATAATTATCGGCGTTAAGTGATTGATGAGTTAACGTGATATTAATGCGTTAACGTGCCCAGCCCTAACTAAAATATAGTGTGGGATTTACTATAGTCATTTTCCAGACATTGTAGTGTACTGTAGTAAATACTATAGTAAGTCACTGCACAGTGTAGTATACTATACATTACTATAATATACTACAATATAGTGTGGGATTTACTATTTACTATAGTACACTACTAGCCTGGCACGCCCTCCCAGTGACGTAACACCTTCGGCGTTGCTGTCGCTGGTCTGGTCAACTGCTAATCGGGAAGGATTTCTGAATTCCCCAAATCTGCGGCACTTAAAGGAAGCGGGTCAACCAGCACTTGGAGAAACCGTGTTAGTACAGACTCTTGGTCAGACTAAAGTCTCGCAGAGCCTTTTAAGTCGATGGCAATCAGGCTAGTACACTACAATGTTTGGAAAATTACTATAGTAAGTCACTACACAGTGTATATACTATACATTACTATAATATACTACAATATAGTGTGGGATTTACTATAGTAATTTTCCAGACATTGTAGTGTACTGTAGTAAATACTATAGTAAGTCACTACACAGTGTAGTATACTATACATTACTATAATATACTACAATATAGTGTGGGATTTATTATAGTATTTACCATAGTACACTACAATGTTTGGAAAATTACTATAGTAAGTCACTACACAGTGTAGTATACTATACATTACTATAATATACTACAATATAGTGTGGGATTTACTATAGTATTTACCATAGTACACTACAATGTTTGGAAAATTACTATAGTAAGTCACTACACAGTGTAGCAAACTATACATTACTATAATATACTACAATATGGTGTGGGATTTACTATAGTACTTACCATAGTACAGACATTGTAGTGTACTGTTAGCCTGGGTGTTCCCATACTGCCTTGCGCGGTGATTTTTTTTCACGCTGAGGCAGTCTGGAAATTAACGCCCACATTTTCGCCGGATGTTGGCGACCAATCACAAAACAGGGGAGAAAGCAAGACCATGATGAGCAATGCACAGACGCATTTGATAGACATCCGTGGCGCCCAATGAACGGATCTGGGCATTTTTTCAAATACGAGAAAGTGAACGTCTGGTTGCCAGACCACGTCTCATTTGAGAAGTGGTAGGCGCTAGCCAGGCTAGTGTACTGTAGTAAATACTATAGTAAGTCACTACACAGTGTAGTATACTATACATTACTATAATATACTACAATATAGTGTGGGATTTACTACAGTATTTACCATAGTACACTACTAGCCTGGCACGCCCTCCCAGTGACGTAACACCTTCGGCGTTGCTGTGGCTGGTCTGGTCAACTGCTAATCGGGAGGGATTTCTGAATCCCCCAAATCTGCGGAACGGCCCCCTTTGGTCGAGAACCAATCAACTTTGAGCAGCTCCAACGGCTCTGGGTAGAGGCGTGTTCAAGGCAGAGGAAAGAGTGTTGTTATTGGTTTAAACTCGGCAAACCCAGAGCCATAGATAGAGAGAGTTGCGACACTCTTTGATGTTGCCGCCACGATCAAAAGTTCCAAAAAAACCTGTGCTGAATGGCTGAATCGCAGGAGGGTGGGATGTACTTCCGATGCTGGAAGGTGTAATCAATTAACTCATTGACTACTGACCAAGAGATTGGCTGTAAACAGTTCCAAAAGCCCCATAACGAGGAAATAGCCTGGAAAAAGCGCTGCCATTTTTTCCTATGGAGGTCTATGGGAGTGTCGCCAGACTCGTCACTCTGTTTTATCTACCGCTCTGGGCAAACCGCTTTCTGACATCGACCAGTAGCAAATCGAGGCACTTAAAGGAAGCGGGTCAACCAGCGCTTGGAGAAACTGTGTTAGCACAGACTCTTGGTCAGACTAAAGTCTTGCAGAGCCTTTTAAGTCGATGGCAATCAGGCTAGTACACTACAATGTTTGGAAAATTACTACAGTAAGTCACTACACAGTGTATATACTATACATTACTATAATATACTACAATATAGTGTGGGATTTACTAAAGTAATTTTCCAGACATTGTAGTGTACTGTAGTAAATACTATAGTAAGCCACTACACAGTGTAGTATACTATACATTACTATAATATACTACAATATAGTGTGGGATTTATTATAGTATTTACCATAGTACACTACAATGTTTGGAAAATTACTATAGTAAGTCACTACACAGTGTAGTAAACTATACATTACTATAATATACTACAATATGGTGTGGGATTTACTATAGTAATTTTCCAGACATTGTAGTGTACTGTTAGCCTGGGTGTTCCCATACTGCCTTGCGCGGTGATTTTTTTTTCACGCTGCTAAGGCAGTCTGGAAACTAACGCCCACATTTTCGCCGGATGTTGGCGACCAATCACAAAACAGGGGAGAAAGCAAGACCATGATGAGCAATGCACAGACGCATTTGATAGACATCCGTGGCGCCCAATGAACGGATCTGGCCATTTTTTCAAATACGAGAAAATGAACGTCTGGTTGCCAGACCACGTCTCATTTGAGAAGTGGTAGGCGCTAGCCAGGCTAGTGTACTGTAGTAAATACTATAGTAAGTCACTACACAGTGTAGTATACTATACATTACTATACTACAATATAGTGTGGGATTTACTATAGTATTTACCATAGTACACTACTAGCCTGGCACGCCCTCCCAGTGACGTAACACCTTCGGCGTTGCTGTCGCTGGTCTGGTCAACTGCTAATCGGGAGGGATTTCTGAATCCCCCAAATCTGCGGAACTGCCCCCTTTGGTCGAGAACCAATCAACTTTGAGCAGCTCCAACGGCTCTGGGTAGAGGCGTGTTCAAGGGAAATTCAGTTCTCTGCATTTAACCCAATTTAACCGAATTAGTGAACACACAGCACACAGTGAACACACAGCGAGGTGAATCACACAACCCAGAGCAGTGAGCTGCCTGCCCAACCAGCGGCGCTCGGGGAGCAGTGAGGGGTTAGGTGCCTTGCTCAAGGGCACTTCAGCCGTGGTGGACTGGTCGGGGATCAAACCGGCAACCCTCCGGTTACAAGCCCGATGCACTAACCCAGGGGTCGGCAACCCAAAATGTTCAAAGAGCCATTTTGGACCAAAAAAAGAAAAAACAAATCTGTCTGGAGCCGCAAAAAATGAAAAGCCAGGCTTATATGAAGGCAACATAGGCTGTAATAGACAGGGAAAAATCCAGAACGATCTAATAAAGGTCACTACCAAACTTTTCTCAATTGATTCTATAGTACTTTTCCGCGTAGAATCCATTTCTGCTTGGGACATTTTTATATCACGCATAGTTAATGAGATAATTTGCATATTTGAATACATTAGGGCAATTCCATATCAGTTGGAACAGGTCCGACACCATGGTCCTCAGTTTTTCCTGATTTTTGGTCCAAATGTTCCTCCATGTCTCATTAGAAGAAAACCAAAATTTGACCTGGGTATCTTGTTTAGTTTCTGAGATATGGCTCTTCAAATGTGGTTAGACGTGTCCTAAAAAAAGGCTGACAATTCCTGTATTTAATGAGCACCACTTTTTTTTAAACCCCTCTCCTCTCTTAAGGCTACCATATTATTTTCTAAAAATTTGAACACTGGGGCAGTACCCTGTGTTGTTGTCCAAAATCACAAAGGAATTACAGTCCTTCCCACCATTGGAGACTTATCCATCGAAACAAACCCATATTTTTTATAAAGCAATGAAAAAAAAACCTGTTTTTGTTCTCTTATGGTCATGAATGCCTAGCACTCACATTTTTAAAACTCTACATATTTATAGTCCATGAGTAAGAGAACATGTTGATGAAAAATTGAGATGTTTTTTTTTTTTATTTCGAGGCTATGAGCCTTCAAAGTTGGCCAAAATGGCGTTTTTCCTAAAAATGCCACTTTTATTGCCTTTTTCCAAGGACAAGATGAAATGCAAATCCAACATTTCTTTTTTTCTGCAATAGTGTGGCACTTTGTAGATCATGTGAATGTGGTAGATCCGACCTGTCCATTTTAATATCCCCACAGCACATGTCTGAAGCTAGAAAAAATGAAAAAAATGTCTTGGCTGAAGGAGGTGTTGGTTTGATTTGTATGAACCTCTTAGAAGGACAATATGGGATGTAAACCCATTTTATCTTTTTGAGGGATCAGAATGCCATCCTGTAAACAGGATAAAAATGTTATATCCCATTTTTACTCTTTAGTGATCCCTTAAAATATGTCCAAAAGTTGTCATAAATGGGGGAAAAAAGGCGACTAAATTGAGGGGCTTAAATGGCCAAGTGGATCAAGTCACAAGGCTAAAAATGAAATATAAGACAGAAGAGATACTGGGGGAGAACACTGTTAAATGTATAATCCCTGCTATGATGGCCTTTGAACCCACTGTGTCCCTAACTGAGGTTCATTCTCATTAAACAAATTTCTTCTGCATGAAGCATATTGTCTCCTGGTTGCTGTTGGAGTTACCGTTGGATGCAGCATGCATTGTGATTTGTTCTAATGGTATCCCTGGACAGTTAACCTGAGATCCACTTAGATAAACATAACCCTAGGACCAGTGAAAATCCTACACTTTTTGGTCATCCATATCCATCCATAAGTTAAATTAATAATATTTTTTTTGTCACACAAAGTGGGTACCGATCAACTCCAAATGGTCTGAAACATACTCCTACACAATATCTCAAACCATGATTTTGGCCTCAACACTTACAGTTTTTTGTTTTTTTTCCCATTCATTTCAATGGGAAATAGTTTTTTTCCAACAACTATTGAACGGAAGGTCGTAGACTCAATCTGATTTGCTCCATCAGACATAATTCGCCCATGAGGATCAAGCAAGAAGTGAATGTTTATTTCTATGACCTTCCGTTCTCTAGATATAGCCTTTTTAAAGTTTATTTCCTGTTTTAAACCAACTTCCGGTTATCACAGGATATTAGGGACACAGTGGGTTCAAAGGCCGTCGTAACAGGGTTAAACATTTCACAGTGTTCTCCCTCAGTTTCTCATCTGTCTTATATTACATTTTTAACCTTGTGTGACTTGATCCACTTGGCCATTTAAGCCCCTCAATTTAGTTGCCTTTTTCTTTTTTGACAACTTTTGGACATATTTTAAGGGATCACTAAAGAGTAGAAATGGGATACAACATTTTTATCCTATTTACAAGATGGCATTCTGATCCCTCAAACAGAAAAAATGGGTTTACACCCCATATTGTCCTTCTAAGAGGTTCATACAAATCAAACCAACACCTCCTTCAGCCAAGACTATTTTTCATTTTTTCTAACTTCAGACATGTGCTGTGGGGATATTAGAATGGACAGGTCGGATCTACCACATTCACATGGTCTACAAAGTGCCACACTATTGCAGAAAAAAAGAAATGTTGGATTTGCATTTCATCTTGTCCTTGGAAAAAGGCAATAAAAGTGGCATTTTTAGGAAAAAACGCCATTTTGGCCAACTTTGAAGGCTCATAGCCTCGAAATAAAAAAAAAAAAACATCTCAATTTTTCATGAACATGTTCTCTTACTCATGGACTATAAATATGTAGAGTTTTAAAAATGTGAGTGCTAGGCATTCATGACCATAAGAGAACAAAAACAGGTTTTTTTTTCATTGCTTTCAAAAAAAATATGGGTTTGTTTCGATGGATAAGTCTCCAATGGTGGGAAGGACTGTAATTCCTTTGTGATTTTGGACAACAACACAGGGTACTGCCCCAGTGTTCAAATTTTTAGAAAATAATATGGTAGCCTTAAGAGAGGAGAGGGGTTTAAAAAAAAGTGGTGCTCATTAAATACAGGAATTTTCAGCCTTTTTTAAGGACACGTCTAACCACATTTGAAGAGCCATATCTCAGAAACTAAACAAGATACCCAGCTCAAATTTTGGTTTTCTTCCAATGAGACATGGAGGAACATTTGGACCAAAAATCAGGAAAAACTGAGGACCATGGTGTCGGACCTGTTCCAACTGATATGGAATTGCCCTAATGTATTCAAATATGCAAATTATCTCATTAACTATGCGTGATATAAAAATGTCCCAAGCAGAAATGGATTCTACGCGGAAAAGTCCTATAGAATCAATTGAGAAAAGTTTGGTAGTGACCTTTATTAGATCGTTCTGGATTTTTCCCTGTCTATAAGTGTATATTATCTATATTAGCTATCAAAATGACTAAGTAGGCTACAACGAGGCTACATAATGAGCTTTCATGATTAAATGTTTTTCCCTGCAGCGCATCTCGGAGAGAATGACTACTCCGCCGGTGCTTTAAGTTCAACTTCGTGTAATCACCATCCGTGAACCGTTGTTCTCCACGTTTTAATATCTCTCAGTTTGCAACAAAATTTCTCCAGAAGTAGGCTACTGCAATCGCACTTTTTCTCTCAGTCCCAACTGGGTAGTCGGCTGCAAATGTAGCATGCCTTCCCTGAAAATATCTTTCTAAATGTCTTTCTCTTTTTGTTGTTCGCCAACTTCTCATTACAAAGCAAACATGCAGGCAATCCTTCCGCAATGGCAATGAAAGCAAATGATTCGGTCCATTCTGCCTTAAATTCTCTGATCTCATCGGCTATCTTTCTTTTTTTCCCTTTGGGCTCCATGGCATGGCCCATGCTGACACCCGCCGGTTTGTTTACAACCACAGCCACCTGCATGGCACGGCGCCGCCCTGAAACGTGTGTCGCAGGCTATCAAATCTTCGTTGACAGAAATGTTGAACTTTAATATTTATTGTGCATATTTTTACAACATTGGAAAACGTTAAGAATGTTTGTCCTCATACAGAAACCATATTAAAACAAACAAAAATCCCCCCATTCATTTTCATAAGTTTTTGAAGACGCTCCAGGGAACCACCAGGGTCGCGCTAAAGAGCCGCAGGTTGCCGACCCCTGCACTAACCAGTACACCACGGCTGCCCTCATTTTCCAGACATTGTAGTGTACTGTAGTAAATACTATAGTAAGTCACTACACTTAAACATGATGGACTCTTGTTCTTCGGCACAGGAACAACAGTGGACTGTTTGAAGCAAGTAGGAACTATCTCTTGAGCCAGCGACATATTGAAGATGTAAGTAAACACAGGGGCTAACTGACTTGCACAGGATTTCAGTGCTCTATTAGAAATGCCATCCAGACCAGCCGCTTTTCTGCAATTGACCTTCCTGAAGACATTGCTCACGTCGACCTCTGAGACACAGAAAGGTGTAGGCCACCATTGAGAGCACCGTCACCAGCTGCATCTCTGTAAGCAGTTTTCCACCGACGGCAAACCAGGTGTGCTGTTCAAAATGATCTGAACCGTGGCGCCATTTAGTGAACCAGCCCGCATTTCCTCCAGTTTTGAACCGCACCAAGGATGCGTAATCAACAATGGGTGTTGCATGCAAAAGCAAAACTGATTGAGATGCGTAAACTGGAGAATGATACAAACAGTTGTCCCATAAATACGGCAGAAATTAGCTGTTTAAAATGCTAGTCTGCAGTGTAATGCTAGTTGACTTGTTTTGTTTACTCATGGCAACCGTTGATGTAGACGGAAAACTTGTGCTTTTAGCCTTCTACCCTCTGAGTGGCACAATGACACACCTACTCCGGTTTGCATTTTATGGTTCAACCTCCGAACCGAGTTGCTACAGATGGTACGGGTTGAGAATGCTCCTTTCATTCCCGCACATCGGGACTCCCGAAGCATCGGGAAAACTGCAACCGCAAGGGGGCAACATAGACCGCCCGAGTTTTCGAATGTTTACAGCCTACCTCACAGCTCTCTCACTCGACGTAGCCTATAACTCAGTCAGTCCAGCAGAGATGCCAGAGCAACGTTTTGGTCAACGGAGAGGGAGAGAAATGCTCCGCATATCCGTCTCATTTAATCATTAAAATGAAAGTGATTGGCGAAATTAATCAAACGACGTTTCAATAAACCATTGTTGAAATGAATGAAAATGGTTTTAGAAACCTATAGGCCTATCAGAAGGACTATTTCCTTCAATTCAACCTGAAATAGGCTACTCGAAAGGCAACCTTAGATTAATTCATGAATTCATTACGGTTACAAGACCGCATTTCCGTGAATAGGCTATTATTGTCAACGTCAAGGCGAAGACGAAAGAGATGGACAAGATGGACATTTTGGCAACATTTACATGCTAGGAATACTTAGAAATGTGTAAGCTATCTTAAAACGGAGGCTTGTTCATTTTAACCGGCGACGTTTCAAGTACATTTCCCGAATAAAGCCTATTGAAGTTCACATCCAGCTGTGGCGCAAGTGGTTGATGCATAGGTATCGTATGCCAGCGACCGGGGTTCGAAACCTAGTCGAAGAACCTCTCCGGAACCCATCAAAAGAAAATGCATCGATTTATTAAAAGAAACGAAAGACTTCCTGTTTTGAGATTCTTTTTATGTTTGCGATGTCTGCTGAAAAGAAAAGTTAATATGTTAATTCGTGGTTCAGCGCGCACTCACACACATTTTTACATTGACATAGTGTCGGGCTCAAGTGTCGTCCTCAGTGCCGCATAGGCTATAGGCTATAATGTAGTGAACTGGTTAGACGAGTGTGGGGGAGGGGGAATGATCGCACAAGACAATAATGCTCTTCATGAAATGGATCTCACAGGCGGCTGTCTGTTTTTAAATGTAGCCTACTACACCACTTGCGAAATCGGACGTGGCACATAGCCTAATTATTAGGCTACTGGATAGCAAATCCATAGACTTTGTTCATCCTATATCCTTGGCGGAGATAATAATTAGGCATATCAAATTAAAAGCACACTACGACAGGTATACTTGTGTGATCACGCAACACAAGAGAGCATTTAGCGATGGGACAGTTGTGAATGAGTGCTTAACACCCTGGAGTCTAAATACCCCCGGGGGATTTGAAAAACTGTTCCAAACACACATCTCAATCTCTGCTTTTATCATATTATAGAGACACCTTTAGAAGCCTTTAATCAACTCGTTTTCAAATATATAGCCTATGTTTTAAGAGAATATGGCAATGATAATGCCACTTTCTAAAAACAATAAATTCGTAGGATTTGTCCTCTCACCTGCAGCAGGCCCATTCAAAAGCCCATCCACCTAATTTGCATTTGAAAGAGCCAATCACTAAAGTGACACATTTAGTCTAGCCTACTTTATTAGTTTTTTTTGACCCCTCTAATAAATTGCCTATAGAGCTACTACGATAATGGAGGAAGGGCTGCCTAACTGTTCCCCCTAAGAGTTTTTTCATAAGATAAAATGTTTACTCTATTTAAGTTTAGGATTTGGTAGACAAGACAACCTCGGAAAAGTTCTT
Source organism: Sardina pilchardus (assembly GCF_963854185.1). Lineage (NCBI taxonomy): Eukaryota > Metazoa > Chordata > Actinopteri > Clupeiformes > Clupeidae > Sardina > Sardina pilchardus. The sequence continues at coordinate 27,499,436 of NC_085014.1, forward strand.
CAGATAAACAATGTTTTATTGAATTAAAGGAAAGAAAATGTATCGCCAGGGTTTCGGGGCTTGCGAAGGCATTCGTTGATCTTATCGATGCAGTCCTTGCGGCCACTTCTCCCCATCGTAGGAAACTTTCTGCTTAGTGTTGACAAAGGTCTTGACGTTGTGTGGCAGTGCGTGCTTGCCCTTCGATCCATCCCAGTTGGTGGTTTTGCACCAGGCTCTAGTGCTCCTTTGTGGTGATGGCTCTGAAGAGCAGGCATCCGTATCTACCAGTGATGCGCGGGCTGATCCAAATCGAGCGGGCGACCGCGGTCACCCGCGGTCACCCGCGGTTATGGGTCAAGAAAAAAATATTTTTAATGATATGCGGGTCATGTTTGGTCGGGTCGGTAAAAAAAATAAATTGTCATTTATATCGTACATAATTGTCTTTAGAAGAAAAAGACATAAGTTGCAGCATTCCCACTGAAACGCGATTCTATCCCCCACATTTTGTCACGAACATGTAGAATTGCACTTGTTGTTTCTGCGTAGACAGACCCTCGGCTACACTTGACATGCAGTTGTGTTCTGTTCTCAGAGCATATGCTTTCTCTGTCTATGATCTGCAGCTTTTATCTCGAACTGCTGGCCTCTACAGAAAGTGGCAGAATCGTCTACTGAGCAGCGAAGTTGCCGATGCAATGCGTGTTTCTCAAGTCTGATAATTTCCAGCAAGATCGAATGGTATTATGGAAAGAAAAATAAACTAAAAGTTTCCCAAATCAGGAAATATTTCTTAATTTAATGTCATCAAGGCATATAGCCTACAATTGGTATGAGCATGCAATATGTGCGTCCTTGCGCAACTTATAGGCCTAGTGGCTCGTTGGAAAGCCCCACGTCTGCTCTTCCCCACGTCGTGCATTAAAGGTTTCATCTCGCTGCAATTTATAATCGCGGAGCAATGGACTTTTGGTCCATTGATGAAGACGTTAATAAAGAGTTTCTTAATAATATTCTATGCCTGCATTTCATGCTTGGGAGAGCTTCAAGGCATTCATGTGAGGAACGGCTGAAACAGAATTTGTATAGGAAAATCCTAGGCTAATTATGTTCAATGTTGAGTCAAACAGCCACATTTTTGGATGAATGCTGACACGGAACAAAAAAAAGGTAGACTAAATGCATGTTTCCCAAATTCTGAGCAATTATAGGCTATATATAATTAGGCAATATAGGCTATATTATTGTTTTACATGCATATGAGATACCAATTTTGCATAGCTCAATGACGCTACGACTAAGTTAGACTAGGCTACTTTTTACAATAAGCGGGTCGGGTCCTGTATTTCAATATTTTTTTTTTGCGGTCCGAGTTGCGGTCGGGTTAGTTGTAAACGGCGGGGCGGGGCGGGGCGTTCAGACACGTACCCGCGCATCACTGGTATCTACCAACGTTGCCGCGACTCTGTTGGTGAATTCGAGCATGTTGTTCTAATCTGGGCCAACAGCAAGCAAAGTCACGTCATCGTGCTGAGAAGGAACTTGAATGCTGTTGTCGAATGTGGCAGAGAATACAGAAGAAGACTTTAACTATTACTTATATATTCTTATGACGAAACGCGAAGAAAAAATACGAGGACTGACCATCTCGCCTCTCCGCGTTTCCCCCAATAGGCCTACCATGGCGACAAAGAAATAAATATGATTTGACATTTTAATGTTTGTAGCGCGCCAGTTTACCCAGTGTGTGTGCATTGAGTAGTTCCTTAAAATACGGAACAAAGAGCGTCCCGTAGGCTATCTGTTTAATACAGAAGAAGACTTTAACTATTACTTATATATTTCTTATAACGAAACGCGAAGAAAAAATACGAGGACTGACCATCTCGCCTCTCCGCGTTTCCCCCAATATCATGGCGACAAAGAGAAATAAATATGATTTGACATTTTAATGTTTGTAGCGCGCCAGTTTACCCAGTGTGTGTGAATTGAGCAGTTCCTTAAAATACGGAACAAAGAGCGTCCCGTAGGCTATCTGTTTAATACAGAAGAAGACTTTAACTATTACTTATATATTTCTTATAACGAAACGCGAAGAACAAATACGAGGACTGACCATCTCGCCTCTCCGCGTTTCCCCCAATATCATGGCGACAAAGAGAAATAAATATGATTTGACATTTTAATGTTTGTAGCGCGCCAGTTTACCCAGTGTGTGTGCATTGAGTAGTTCCTTAAAATAGCCTACGGAACAAAGAGCGTCCCGTAGGCTATCTGTTTAATACGGAAGAAGACTTTAACTATTACTTATATATTTCTTATAACGCTGGCTGTAGGCGATTTCTATAACCATTTTCATTCATTTCAACAATGGTTCATTGAAGTGTCGTTTGAATAATTTCGCCAGTCATCACCTTCATTTTAATGATTCAGTGAGATTAAGGAGTCGACTATTGACGGATATGCGGTCTTCATCATTAAATGCAGTTGAAACTTTCTGCCACCTGGTGGTTGTTTGGGTACATTGCCTTAGCCTCGAAAAAAATCGGCTTGACTCACTGCGGGATCTCTTCGGGAGTCCCGTGGGAGAAGGTGCATTCTCAACCCGTACCCACTGTACCTTCGGAAACTGGCTTTTGTTATGTCGAAACGCTACGAACGTTTCAAATGTTGGTTTGCAATTGGGAACGGAGCTGGTTCTCTGTCAGTGGAAAAAGGCTACTGTATGTGTGGGATGGGAGCTCTCACTCCCCTCCCTGAAAGACACATACAACACCCGCCTCACCTGAACTCCCCCCCTCCTCTCGTGTATGTCACACTTGTCAATTTGTCTCCACTCTTACAACTTTTGTGTTTGTTTTTATTTGTGTACCTGTATCTGTACAATATGTGTGCATGCATGTGTGTGTGTCTGGTTGGGTGTGTGTGTGTGTGTGTCTGGGGATGTGTCTGTGCCAATTTGTCTCCATCTCCGGAAGAGCCTGATGACCAATACGGGATTTTGAAGTCCGATACTGATTTAGCTATTTGAGTTTTTCAAAATCCGATAACAAATATATCGGCGGATAGTCACAGGGCAAAAAAGGAGGAAAAGGGGGGCTTTCCTGCAGTTGTGGCTTTAGATGAGCCGGAGGAAGAGGACGAGGGAGTTCCAGCAGGAGTTCCTTTTGAGGAGAGGGGTTTTCCTGCAGGGGTAGGTGAGGAGGAGGTGGTTACAGCAATAGTGCCGTTTGAGGGGGGAGGGTTTTCTGAAGGGGTAGATGAGGAGGTAGAGGAGGAGAGCGTTCCTGCAGGAGTACCTTTTGATGTTCCTGTAGGGGTATGCTTTTTGGATGTGGATGGTGGGAGATGGCCTGTAGGGGTATGCTATTTGGATGTGGATGGTGGGAGATGGCCTGCAGGGAAATGCGTTTTGGATGTAGAGGGCGGGAGATGGCCTACAGGGGAAGCTGGATATTTCGATGTGGAGGGTGGGATATGGACAGCAGGGGAAGCGGGATTTTTAGATGTGGAGGAAGAAGGGTGGGAAGATCTGGTTGCTGAAGGTTTTTTTTCACTTTCTTCACTCTCCCTGCTGAGAGGACCTTTACAGCTTCCCTTATTTTCCGCTGCTTCTCTTTACTCATTATTTATATCTTCTTCTGAAGATGACATTTGTGTCGTTGAAATGATGACAAACAGGAATTCAAAGCAGCACTAATCTTCATATTAGAGGATGTTTGTTCTGCTGCCTTCATGTTTGCTTTGATGATCGCAAAGCCTTCATAAGTCTCAATGTTTAACCTGACCCTGTCCTTCTCAATGATGTTGTCCATGATGTTGAACGAACCCTCAACGAGGGGGCCAGTGAACACAGAGAGCAGTGCCCTCACCAATTTGCCCAAAACCGGAAATCTGATCGGACCTTCTGGTGTCTTCATTAAAAATATTTCACTCCACCAGTCAGCATCAATACGGGCAGCACTGTCATCAAACCCTTTGCCCTTGTCCTCCAAATCCAGGTCAGTCTGGTAGGCCCTCACCTCTTCATCAAGCTGGCCCAGTTCATCAGTGGAGATGACATTTGGCAGAGCCTTGGCCAAAGTGCTAAATGCAGTAAGCATGTGTTGGTCCTGGATTAATGAAGGTGACGGTGCAGACAAGGAGGAAATGATGATGTTGATCAAGGGAAGGTTTTTTTTTAGCAGGAATGCAGCTGCCTTGGTGTAGCCTTCTTTAAGTGAGATGTGCAACTCCTGCACCCAAGGTTTCTTCTCCACCCTGCCCTTGTTGACTGCAAAATGGCTGAATTTACCAACCGACAATAATTTGTTTGGATACTGTAGGTCTTGGTTTTGGATATCCAGTTTCAACAAGCCCTTCACATCCAAGGGGACGGCATCAGGTTTCATGAACCTGGGGCCTCATGTACAAAGACTTGCGTGGAATTCCTACTAAAACATTGCGTACGCGAAAATCTGGAAAGAAGCGTACGCACAAAAAAATTCAGATGTATGAAACCATGCGTACGCAGCAATCCACGCAGCTTTCCTTTGTACATCCCAATTTACGTGAAATTAAACGCACATGCACGAGCATTATACTCCACCCTCTCTCCTCCCTCAATCACACTCATTTTAATATGCAAACTAGATGGCCACTCGAAAACTCAGACCTCCGCGAAGGCAAAATGGCTTATCCCACAATATTAATAAGAGTTAAAACGCATTTGTGGATCCATTCGTTCTCGAACCTGCTACAAAATGTAATAAAATTGAAATAATCAAATCAAATGAAGAAGTGCTCTTATCAGACAAAATGGTAAAGATACAGTAGCCTACATCTTTATCATCTGTAATTAATATCGAAACAAAAAAACGGTAGTGGCAGAGCGTGGCAGTGGCACAAGGGTCAGAGACCGTGGCAGATTCAGTGGTCAGTCTGCAAGTGACAAGGTTCACATAACGCGGTTTGGTGGGCATTTCAAGCATTACAAAATAACTGCATTAATCACTCGTGTCCGAGTAAGACACCACGCATCGCGCACCCATAGTAGAAGTTTATCCAGGCTTTGCCATGACGATTTCTGGATCATATTCCTATATTTTGCACAAATGTGACAACAATAATGTGAATGCTTACTCGAGGAAAGTCAAAGTAGCCTAAGCAGTCAGTCAGGGAAATTGCTTCAATTCACGCGTATCATCTTGTCCCATTTGTATTTTGTTTTACTGAAAACTATCGGAAATATGTGAAAACACCCGGAAAATGTTTAAGGCATGGACATATTCGTGAAGCCGACCCCATTCATCGCAGATTTCGAGGAAGGAAAGCTCTTCGAAATCTGAAATGTCTGATAAGCCAGTGAACAATCATGGAACTAAACATAGGCACTATATTTATACGTTTCACATTCACATACTAGGCTACCTAATTCTTGATATCCTCTGATAAGACTACAGTTTTAATTGCAGATATAGGCTGTTGCATAGTTTGGTAGTATTAACGCACATTGCATGCCCATTTATCTAGAAACATATGCCGACTTCGAAGTGCTATTTTCAATAGCCCACATTTCACAATATGCTGTGCAAATAAAGGCCTTGATTCGTGATCAACTAATGTTGCTGCGCTGCATTGCCTCTACGTGTCGCCAACTGACGATACACACTGGAAATGTGCGTACGCCAGGCATGAAGCTTGCGTGGAGGACCGCACATTCTCACGTTCAAGCCAGTCTTTGAACATCCGGACGTGAGCGTGAGAGTTAGCGTACGTAGCATTTTTGTGCGTACGCAAGCTTTGTACATGAGGCCCCTGGAGAGGACGTCTCTTACCAGCAGCACCATCTCAACATGCAGAACATATGAAGCATAGGCTTTTCAAGCTGCAGACCCAAATTGACAGAAATCCGTCATATGACGGAAAACTTTAATTCATGTTGTCATTTTTAACAAACACAATGTAAAAACGTTCTTCCATAATGTGACGGTCCAGATGACCGCACAGGACGGGTGCCCTGCCGGCACTTGTCTGCCTCGTTACATCAGCGGTTATGTACCCACATATGCAGACACATTCATAAACTGACTACTGATCTGACCTGATGGACTGGGTCGCTGGACAATCGCTACACGGTTAGCATTAAGAACACTTGCCTTACACTCCACAATATCTTCCACACTGCTATAATGTTTGTATGTGTGAAGAACGACACAAGTTTATATTTATCATGTTGTACCTTTATTGTTAAAACTTAGGTTATGCACGTGAGTAACTTAGGTAAAGCAAGAACGGTTCCGACTGAGATTACCGACGTTGTGGTGTCCTCTCGGGTTGACTCTGGAGGTCCGCGGGCAAAGGGGACCGAGGAGGAATCACCAGCGGTTTATTGGTTCCGGGCGGCATTGGGCCGTTCCATTAAAATGACTAAATATGACTAAGACTAAAAAGAACATTTCGTCACATGACTAAGACTACGACTAAATTAAAAATAGGTGACAAAATTAACACTACAATAAACTATCACGTTTTCAAAGAGAAAAACATTTTAAAAATTAACACTAATCATCTTGGTACACACAAGCCCAAAATTATGTTAAATGAATATGGTTGGTGTCCTACTATATCATAATAAATTATATTTGTATATAATAACGAAACTTGTATAGTGTATTCTTGACATTTTCTGATATTATATAAATATGACAGGAGAGTCATAAAAAATAACAACTTTTTTTAGTTTTCCCACCAAAAACGCGGCGCTTTAATCATACGCAACCACTCATTCATTCATTTCACGATTGATTAATGATGGCGAATCGCCGGCTAGTTGATCTTCTTGCCCTCCTTTATCGGAGACGCAAACAGCGACAGGGAAAGCGATCTGTCTGGGTCAAGCACTACTTGCGACGGAGGGAGCAACTTGGCGAATTTCATCGTTTGGTAGGAGAGCTGCACCTGGATAATAGAGAGGATTTCAGGGAATATTTCAGGGTGTCGCACACCCAGTTCTTTGAGATCCTCCGCTGTGTTGGACCACGCGTCAAGAGGACGCACACCAACTTTCGGAGATGCATTGGTCCAGCCAAACGCCTGGCCATGTCTCCGGTAAGTTACTGTTTTATGATTTGAGTTTACTACAATCCTTCAGGATAAGTAAAGTATCTCTATCTATCTATTGTTCTACAGTATATGACAAGTGTGCAGTGTCTCAGTACTGCATTATGGCCTACATATTAGTCCATATTAGTATAACTTCTATAAATGATGTGGCTCTAGACAATGAGCAAATCAATAACTAATGTAATCTGAGCAAGTCATTTGACAATACATTTGATTGATCATTAATTATGAATTGTTATTTTATGAATTGTTATTTTAATTATTAATTGTTATTCAGTTGATACCTGGCAACTGGTGACTCCTACCATTCCCTGTCATACAGTTTCCGGGTTGGCTGGAGCACCATCTCCATCATTGTGCCACAGGTGGCCAAGACCATTTGGGATGGGCTGGTGGGAGAGTTCATGCCAGTGCCAAAGCAGGATGACTGGAGGGACATTGCCCGGCAGTTCAAGATCCTCTGCGACTTCTCGAAATGTTTGGGAGCTATCGATGGAAAGCATGTCTGGATTGTGGCACCACCTACTTCAGGCTCCCTATTTTTCAACTATTCGTTTGTCTTATGTGACGTCACTGTACATAGGCGCCGCCATTTTTTTGACCGATTTCTGACCCCGCCGTGCAACATTGTATGTGCTGACACCGGCCGGCCGACACCTGAAGGAGCCTTGATGCCAAAAACTTCAAATCAGACCTTGGATTTAATTAGACATATTAGATTAGAGTATACCAGCTATATGCTGTGCAGTAGATTGTAGCAACAATAGGAAAGGAGACCCAAATATAAAATTTTATTCGATACCAAAAGACACAGAAAGAATAAACCGATGGCTGGCAGCTATAAAGCGGGACAGATGAACACCGACAAAGCACTCTATGTTGTGAAGCGAACACTTCGTGTCAGGTAAGTCTTCACCTCTTATCAGTAGCACCTATTATATGGCTTTTGGCAGAAGTTGTGTTATTGTAAATTGAACGCATGGTTTTGTATTCTCGATGTCAGGTTCCTACGTCACAGCCCTCCACCATATTGGAATGGGGGAAAGAATATCGTCTCCGCCATAGGAACCCATTAAATTTAGCGTCAAAAGGTATTAGTCAAACTTTTAATTAACGTTAATTAATCAATGTCAGGTTCATGGCCGCAGCCATATTGAAATGGGGGAAACAAAACATCTCCGCCATGCGGCGCCATAGGAACCCATTCATTTTTTAGTGAAAATCCACCGGTCTTCAGGTACCTCGTACGGGCATCTCGTATAATCCAAACCGACCTCATTCTAATTAGTTTAACTTCGAGGAGAGTAAAGAAAAAGGCAGTTAAAACGGTTTCCAGCTTTTGTGACATTTGGCATTTTCCTTGGTGCTGCCCCCGGACCGCCTCTTCCCTCTGAAAAAAAAAAAAACAGTAAAGGACCTGTATGGTTTTAAGACAACGATGAGACAATTTAACATAGGTTCATTCTCAAGCACAAAAAATAAACACACACAAAAACAACAAATCCAGTGTGAGACAATCCATAGCTTTGTTGTTTGAGGTGACCAAGTGATGTTGTTAGGAAGAACAATAGACTGGGAGATGGTGGATCACACTCTACAAACAGCAATCGGTCTTATGCAGAAAGTATCTGCCCACTGTGGAGCGAATGAATGCTATGGCTGGGGGTCAGGTGCTTCACAGGAAGTTAAACTATGTGAAAGCGGCTGATACATCAGACAATATTAGCCTATGGTAGCTCAATTCAATGTATCGTCTCTTTACCTGGTCATTTCTGACTGGAAAGAGGGGCGCTGAACAGCTGGTTCCGGCTGCCTCTGCCCCGATACACTCCTTGTTAGCAATGACAGCAAATGTCGAGCCGCCTCAGTGGCTTGTTGTGGATCATACTGGAACGAAATTTATAGATTGTGGAAAAACTTTGATATGTCCTATATAGCTGCCATAATGTATGAAAAGTTCTATATAAATAAAATGACTTGACATAATGGCTTTACTAAAACAGCAATGTCAGTCAGTACCTCTGGTTGATTTTCCATTCTGAAAATAAATTGTAAAAAGTACATTGTCGTACCAGGTTTACTTACAAAATAAATAAATTAACCACTGAATACTATTAATAGCACACTGACACAACTACAGAATGTAATTCATGTGAATTCGAAATAAAATGTATTATTATCATTATTATCTCATTATTATTATGAAAGTTACGAAATCGTGATATATTAGGGGGATTCACATACGTCGCTACTCGCCCATCGCTTCTTGCCGAAATTCTACTCGCTGGCAGAAAAAAAATATCTGCTACCGGCGTCGATACAGTCTATGCTGCAAACATGTCCGTTAACTGTCAATCATCTCTATTCTACATTCTGATTTGGTACTCGCTTCACTCGCATCGCTGAAAGTTAAAATTATTTTATTTTATGTTTTTAATTATTTTATCCCCTACCCGCCCACATCGCATCGCTAGTCCTCGCATCGCCTGTCCTGGCCACATTCAGCCAGAACACATTCACATTCCATTGACAGTTCTCGCTCAGAGATGGGCGAGTAGCGACGTATGTGAATGCGGCTTTATTTCAATGGGTCTAAGTTCCATTTTTCTCTGTGTAATATATCATGATTTTGCAACTTTCACAAGGCAACCGCATATCTTAAAGGTATACTATGCAACGTTTTTCAGTTAATCAATTCGTTCCATACTGTTAAATATGATTAAATGAGTCATTACCGGTCAAACGGTGTTTTTTTAGCCGCTCTAGTGGTCTGTAGCGGTAGAACCACGCTTGCAACTTCAGGAGACCTTGGGCACGCACCCATGCTCTACCCAAGGAAGTGTCATGTAAAGTCTCATGAAAAGGCACGGCAGACTGACCGATTGAGGAGTTTTGTAAAATATACACGCTAAAGCTGTAGGGGAAGCTCTGCAGAGAAATATGCAAGCATAAAACGAGCGAAAATGAAAAGTGAAAGCGATCCTGCATAGTATACCTTTAATAAACAGCTCATACTGTTTCAAGGGTGTATAGCATGCCCCTGTATCATTAGCAGTTCCCGGGATATCAGATCTTGAAATCAGTTGGTGATAACGAACTACAGTTCCATGTGACGTCACCAGTTTCGGCGGGATGCTTATTGAAATATCGCCGAAAAATATTTCATATCATTCCTATATGCTTCGAAATAAAATAAAACAAATCTTCACCGTTACTTAGCGATGTTACCGTAGATCATGCTATATAAGCCTATTTTCAGTACTAATTGCCGTCATTTCAGTGTGAAAGTATATAAAATCCTCTCAGAATAAGACCTATGACACCTCCTTCAGCCAGCTAAACCTGAGGGGAATTCAAGCAAGCTAGTGCTAGCTCGCTAATCATATCATCTACCTACCAGAACCGACCAGAACATTTGAAGCTTCAAAATATAAACCCAAATATTCGCTGTTAACCTTGTATCTGTAGATTGTACAACATTAGCCTAATTTCTGTGATGGACAGTGGTCATTTTAGTACGGAATGAAAGTATATGAAATGTTCGAAGATCAGCGGTCGACACCTCTGCCTAGCAGCTTTACTAAATTATATTCTGTCTTTCCTGTACACGATACCCACTGCATTCTACACGCCACTGACCAAGGTAACATTTGATATTAATAATCATTTGTAATGTAATATATTATGTTTCTGTCCTGAATTTTTAACTATTTCATCAAGAGAGAGGCTTACCTTCCAGTCAGTTGAGCTGTTCGTCCGAGTGTTGGAGGGAGGGAGGGAGGGAGAAACGGACAGGCGCCCACGAACTTGGAAGTGGGCGGGGTTGGACTGAGCCACCAATAGAAATCCACTCCTTCTCGCGCACATGATGTTCAATGTTCAAAAAAACTTTTCAACCAAAACTGTTTCAATCAAAACTTTTCGATCCGCAACCATAGCATTTTAATTAACAGAACAGTTCAGCCTCAAAACTGAAGTTTTTAGAATTGAATGGAAAGACAACGAGAACACAATCAATTATGTTAAGCTGAAACATTTCAATATCATTATTTTTGCTTTCAAAATTTATTTTTTTGCTTTCAAACTCAATTTTTTTTGTTTTCAAAACTGCTTTTTTGGTTTGACATTATTTTTCTTTGATTGAATAATAAAGACACAAATATAGCTCCATAGTCCTCCAGGGGGTGATAAAGGGAAGCAAAAAGGCCATAATCTGGCTATATCCCCAGGGGCGCCACTGAGAGGCAGCTGACCCACTGACCCGCCTAGCCTGCTCCTCTCTCCTGTGGCACACAGAACTGTCCCTTAAATCTCGCCACTTCTTTTTTGCATCCTCTACTGAAAATCATACATAAAGTTTAAGTGCAGTCGCTGAAATGAGGTTTAGGATCACAGCGATCACAGAGCTGGCTTTCTTTCGATGTGACTCGTGTGAGGGTATCGTCAAGGCATTTGGTTGTGTAGTCCCGTTGGACAAATGCTTGATATAATTTCTGTGACTCAGTGTGGAAACCTGCTCATATATCTTCCCTGCTTCCTGTCCACAACCTTTGGCTCCAATCACAAACTAGCTTATACCAGAGCCATAGAAAGAGAGAGTTGCGACACTCTTTGCTGTTGCCGCCACACGATCAAAAGTTCCAAAAAACCTTTCCTGAATGGCTGAATCGTAGGAGGGTGAGATGTACTTCTGGATGCTGGAAGGTGTAATCAATTAACTCATCTAATTAACTGTCTATTGACCAAGAGATTGGCTGCCATTTCTTCCTATGGAGGTCTATGGGAGTGTTGCACTGTTTTATCTACCACTCTGGCTTATACAAAAGACGCACCGGATTGTTGGTCTGATTGGTTGAAGCACTGTCCAAGCGTACGGAGTGATTTGAATGATGCCCATTGATCATGCCTCTTCTGCAGTAGAAATAAAGTGCAGACTCCCCATACTAATTAATGTTCAATCTTAAAAGATTGACCTTAGCATGGTGATAGCCAGACTAATCATACGTGTGCCTACCGTGAATTCTCCTGCATGCCAATGCAGCTTTCTGGCTCTCTAACGTGGATCTACTGATCCTTTGCAGCGTTACTCCCATATAGCTTATATTATTAGCAGTCCAAATATCTGCGGTAGTTGAGACAAAGTCAACCTCATTTAGCACAACCTTCAGATTTCCCTTGACTTGGATAAGCTAGCCTTCATACCTCCGTTCGGTTTCAGCGTTTTTATGGATGTTACGCGATACATCCTCTAGAGGGCAGACATAAGGGCGATAGATATATCCACACCGAAGTTCAGTCCGTTTTATGATAACTAGGCATACAGAGGCACGTCAAGTTTATTGTCAGTCTGAAGGGTACTATCCAACAGTTAATGTTAACTAAACCTGACAACACACCATCATCACGACTTTTGACTTTGGCAACCTAGCGCTAATAGACAGCAGTAACAGCCCCAATCTCCGTTTAGCCAGATTGTTGGTTAGCCCGCTAACGTCAAATTGCCAATGCTAGCAAGTTCGGTAATACCACAGTCCTCAACAAAATAACAAACTTAAATGTCCAAATGTTGGAACTTGACTCTATACTGCCGCCGCGATTTGCAGTAGTGTAGCTCCGTTTCGGCCAGAGCACTCCGGATTCACCTATCTCACGTAACAATGGTGTCTTTCTGGTTTCCAGTTCGCTAAAGGGAGCGACACTTCCGGTCAGAGTAATAGCCGTTGACAGTGAATGAAGATGGCACAGTCCAGAAGTAAGACATGGTGTTGTGTACCTCTGTGTACAAAAACAAAAACAACCCTATTTGAGCTTTCATGTATTTCCCTACAATGTGGACCATAGAAGAAAAATGGATCCATGCCATTAGGAGAGACGAAGGCCCACTGTTTAACATCTCTAGTAGTGCAGTTGTTTGTAGTATGCATTTCTGTAGCAGCGACCTGTTCAAAACGCCTAGCGGTCTTACCAGACTTAAAAAGACACGGTGCCTTGTGTTTTTCCATGGCTGGCTACGGACCTACTGACGGACGAAACCACCTCCGGGACCGGACGAAAGCGCCCATATCCGGCTTCACAGTAGGGTGTGAATCGGCCTTTAGTCTCCACAGAGGTCCTTTTAACTGAAAAGGTCGGGGGGAAATGGGACTGTGTCACATTGTTGGTAGCAGAGCCAACATCTCTACGCGTTTCATCTGCGCTAGTCATGCCAAAACTGACAAGTAGCAAACCCATAGACAACTCACCTAGCAATTCATAACTTCCTATTTCTCAAATACTGTAATTACTCATGCCACTGCAGGCCAGAAAAGCAGACACAGAATACCTTATCTTCATAGACTACTTGTAAATCCTCTTGATTTGGAAACGACGATGACTCAATCCAACATGTTAGGCTATAATCCAGAGAGTAGCCGATCATATGTTTGCAAAATTTTGAATGCTGGTAAGGCATCACAAGGTCAGACTACTTGGCTACATTTAACTAACAACTCAATAATTCAGTCAGAAATCAACGGACAGTTGCTGTGTGAACCTGCATGAGGTGAGCACGGCATAGTATGCGAAATAGTTTTTAAAAAATAATCGTATATCAGACTGTGTACAGTCTGTGCGAAATTGTCAGGCACGCACTGTAGACATATTAAATGGAATGGAATCGACACACGACGCAATCGAACGCGTCATCGTTTGAAAACAGCTGTGTTTACTTTGTTTACACGGACCCACAGAATGCAGCGAGTTTGCTCATTCATTTGTTGTGTTTTATTGCTCCAAATGGCTTCGAAACGCCTCACCATCATTGTGTTGGCATGTGCCCTGTGCTACATTGAACCAGATTTCACTGACTGGTGTTTCAACACCTCTAGCACCACCCAAGGAATGGGCCAGTACTCCCGGTATTTCACCAAATCCCTTCGGTACTTAGACTCAATTCACCCTGCAGCTGACGGTCAAACAGGATGCTCATAAGAGAGTCAAGGTATCCCCAGTTAGACCAACGGATGCAGAGCCCTGCTCCAAGGAGCACAAACTCCTCAGGAGAGGACCATGGTGGTGGAGGACCTGCTGTTAGAGAGGACACAAATAAAACATCCTGCATTCCACAGGCAAAAAGGATGAAGTGTTTAAGAGAAGCGGAGTTAGTCAGACCAGAGCTAACAGCCAGAGTCCTGAGGTGAAGAGAAAGGTGAAAAGAGAGGTGTCTCTCCAAGGGACAGTAGTAAGAGAAGGTGTCCACAGAGAGGAGACAGAGACTAGGAGACCTAGTGCCATTGTATGGGTGATCTCCTTTCATTACATCTGTCTGCTGGTCACCATGGGTCTCTTGGCCAGGGTCACCATCCAGATACTTCTGCAGTCCTGGGTTTTACCTTTGTTAAAGTTGGAAAAACAAATGTGTGAGATAAATTGCTGCTTATGTTTTCATGATGTGTTCCTCCCCCTCTCTCAGAGGACAAATGCGTCTTGACTAATGAGTCCATGTCTGAGGGACAGAAAGGCTCATATCTGCCTGGCACCTGCCCCATTGTGATCCAGGACAGAGCTGGTCCTCACACAGCCACTAGGCCAGTCAATCTAGCTCAAAAAAGGGCCAAAACGTAAACTAATTGCAATAGTAATGGTTCATACTTTTTATTGATCCTTAAACCCTCCTGCATCACATATTAAAAATCTACCCATTTATATTTAGTGGAACATACTTTTATTCAAGGTCAAAGGTAGCAATTTCCAATGCATTTTGCCATTGGGATTTACTACAGGTCAATTGGGTAAAATTTTAAACTATAGATATCAAATTGAAACTTTCACAGTTGTTTACTCACATTAAGGCAAAGATTTTTTGTATTGCAAGTTTTCTGAAATGTGATGTTTAGATATGCAAATGAGACCAGTTTTACTTAAATATGCAATAATTTGCATATATTTCTAGAAAACTAAATCTGAACAATAGGTACAGTCAACTTCAAAATGATTGCTGCATTTTGCTTCTATATTGGATACCAAAAGCCTATGCAAAGGGAATATTAGATATTACTTCATATCACCTCAGAAATGAGGAAATCAAGTCAAGTCAAAATCAATGCGTTTCAATGGAAGTACATTATAGAACAAATGATTGTCAATTATATGGTATGATGGAAGTATCTCAAGTCACATGCCAAGTCACATAAGGAAGATATTGACCTTTAGACAACATATCAAGTGAGTTGGCATGCACTGAGATACTTCCATCATACCATATCATTGACAATCATTTGTTCTATAATGTACTTCCATTGAAACGCATTGATTTTGACTTGACTTGATTTCCTCAATTCTGAGGTGATATGAAGTATCTAATATTCCCTTTGCATAGGCTTTTGGTATCCAATATGGAAGCAAAATGTAGCAATTATTTTGAAGCTGACTGTACCTATTGTTCAGATTTAGTTTTCTAGAAATATCTGCAAATTATTGCACATTTAAGTAAAACTGGTCTCATTTGCATATCTAAACATCACATTTCAGAAAACTTGCAATACAAAAAATCTTTGCCTTAATGTGAGTAAACAACTGTGAAAGTTTCAATTTGATATCTATAGTTTAAAATTTTACCCATTTCACCAGTAGTAAATCCCAATGGCAAAATGCATTGGAAATTGCTACCTTTGACATTGAAAAAAAGTATGTTCCACTAAATATAAATGGGTAGATTTTTTATATGTTAATTATATATACCTAGGGATCACAAAAAACTTGGAATAATTACTATTGCAATTAGTTATGGGTCAAACGCTAGATTGACTGGCCTACACTGCCAGGAGAAAAAGGAGAGGGGTGTGGAGGTGCATAGGCTACTAAGCTTTCACCTCTGCCCATCAAGATATAGTATTAAAATGGAAACATTATTAAACTGATTCTTTTTCTGTAAACATGGTACTTTCTTCAATGTAATTATGAAATAAGTTGTGTTCAATTTTATATAATATTTTCTATTTTGAATAGGGTCTGCCTGGAAAAAAATAGCTTTCAACCCATGCAAGGGGTTTACTGTAAATTCAAACAGCAACTCTTCTGTTGGATAAATATTGTTAGGATTTTTATTCAGTCATTCGAACATTACGACTTAGACTCTGCGCAGTAATATCCTCACTCCAAAGTGAAACTGAAAGTGCAATAGTGAGGGCCAGGCTCAAAGATGGCGGATGACTGGTAATGGTTTACCTCATAGGTGAGGTATAAGGGAAAGGGAAGAGAAATAAAGTGGGTTAGTATTACTATAAGTCATGATGGTTGGTATTAATAAGCATATCAATGGGGATATAAATGATTATACTATAGAGGGAAAAGGCAGAGGGGGAGAGGGAAAGAGGGAGAGTTGAGAGAGACAGAGGGAGAGGGGAGAAAAGGAGTTGTACGGCATGACACATGAAGTCCATGACATGATGTTACAAACTGCACCAACTTTCATATGTATGATTAACCTGACATCCTCTGGGAGTATGTCACGTTTTGTAGAATTTCATCCATGGGGGCTGTAAAATAAATTAATTTGTGTACATTTAGCGATTGTACACCCATCAGCCCGTAGATGGTGGTGATGGCGACACATACACACAAATAATCCATTTGCCAAGAACATCATCTTGTTAGAGCGCTACATTGATGATTTATTCCTAATAGGGAGGGAAAGTGATATCCAGTGCCCAAAGCGGTTGTTCCTATCGAAGAGCAGCTCCAATGTAGGCCTAAGTCCCATAGAAATATTCTTAATCAGCGAAGTTATCCGCCAAAAATATGTTTCAATCTGTATACTGCAATAATCTACTAACTGAAATATCATACCCTATTTCACCTTATTTAAAAAAAAAAAAAAAACTGTAATTGCCCATTTCATTTCATAACGGACTACAACGTAGTTTATTAGCCCGTTAGCATTGACAATTATTCATTTTAATTAATTCTTGTATGCATCTAGTTTCCACCCAGAGCCCAGTAACAAAGGACTAGCCAATTTCTATGCATAAGGCGTATTTGTCTAGCCTGACGAGCCAGACCCACATCAAGATGTAGGGTCTGGACACTCACCGTAGACAGGGCTCAATCGGAGGGGTGGGATAAACAGTTGTCTTTCAAATTCCCTCCCCGCAATAGGATAACGCTAAACGAATCATCTTCTTGTTTTCAAGTAGCAGGATGCTTAACCTTCCCTCTCCACGCAATAGGATAACGCTAAACGAATCATCTTCTTGTTTTCAAATAACAGGATGCGTTACCGTCGCAACTTCTGGTCGCATGTCAGTCACCATTATGTTAAGCCCACCCACCGACTCTATACACGCTGTGATTGGGGCGCTGGTGCTGGGGGTTCTCAGCTCCCTGGCTCAATGGATCGTGCCTAGACTGCCCCGCCAGCCAAATTACATTTGCTGCCATAGGGGCGTCTAGATTTCTAGGCTAGTATTTGTCAGAAGGATGAGGACTTCCAGCCTGAGCTGCGGGACGAAATCCAAATTCGCTGGCAGGTCAGGCAGGGTTCACCCAGCCTAACGTATGCTGTTATTGGTTGCGAAATCGAAAACATTCACTCCTCATGTGGACTACTCAACAAAGTACTTGCAACAGTGAATTGACAACGGATTCAACTTTGTCAAGGTTTTTAAAGTTTATCATGTCACTTTTTTAGATGTGTTAGAAACCCTCTCAGCTGAGGATGAGAGTGATGGCCAGCTGTCTTCCCCCGCACCACAGGTGTGCTTCACACACCATCAATCTAATTTGTACAAATGATGTGGATAAATATTTCAATGCAGAGAGCAAGGCTGTGTATAGGAGCAGCACAGCAAAATGCACAGCTCTTTGGACCAAATCAAGTAGATCCTTGCAGCAGAAACAGTAGAGGAAGTCAGCAAAAAAGAAAGCTCTTGGTACCAACATCCACAAGATGGCATTCCTTTTTTGATGTTGTAAGGAGAATTGCAGATATCCCCATGAGCGAACTGAATACTTTGTGCATCAAACTGGGAGTTAAGTGCTTCAAAGACAAAGAGTACCAGTTCCTGCATGAATACTCTACTGCCATGAAGCCTCTGGCTCTGACCTTCGCAATAGCATCTCTGATTTTGTTCATGGAATGTTTTACTGTTGCAATTGAATGGGTTTCATCCTGAAGAAGAGGCAATATAGGGATGTGATACTGACTGATTTCAAACTGTAGACCTCTTTCTCTGCATGGTAGCTTAACCAGGTGATGTTGATCTCATCGTTTAGTGTCTGTCTGAAGGCTGGCTTACATTGCACGATTTTGGCCTGTTTTAACCGTCGGCGACTAAATTTCCAAAATCGGGCGGAAATCTTGGGAGTTGTACTAAAATCGCAGCGCGCTCCCGTCATCTAAATCGTTTAGTGTAAGGTGCCAATCTTAGCGGTTTTAAGTCCGTCGGAGGCAGTCTTTTTCTAGTTTTGCCGTTACGACAATATCAAACATGTTTGATATTATCGGAAGTCTTTTCAGTCGTGGCTCATGCAAATAGTGACGTGAACATTAAAAACCAATAGTAACATTGCGCGAACATGAAACAGGAAGGGGCAAAATAGGCGACAGCTGTAGCCTTTATGAATATTTGTTATTTCATTTCGTATAATTTATTAGTCGGCTGTTCTACGTGACAGAACAACTCTATATCTGTTTGTGATGTCACACATCAAACAATGCTGCAGAAACGCGAAAAAAAAATACTTTGATATGAGTAGGCTATCATGTGAGTTCCTGGTAATGATGACGTGTAGCCTATTGCATGATGGAAATAATTTGAAGGAATCTAGCAGCAGTCTTGTAAATAGTGACCACAGTCTTTGCAACATCCTAATCTGAGACTGGCCTGTGACTAGACTGTGACTAGAAACTCAATGAATTGTCTTTAGATGTGAGAGGGTCTGAGACTGTAGTCTTTCAAAAATCTTTTCCAAATCTTTGCAAAGTCTGGCAATGTAAGGTAGGCTTGAGGTGAACCTGCTCAAGCCATTCACATTCGCTTGTCAACTTGATACTTACCAAAGAATCATACTGTAACGTTGCCCTTGGAAGGACCAGGATTCATTTTTGTGAAAAAGGCAGGATGAACATGGGTACGAATTAGGACGTTTTGGAACTTTAACCTTATTGTATTTGTGTTGTTGGATGCTGAAAGATAGAGATACTTTTGCCATGGAAGGCGCTAGTTTCACTTGTCGACGATGGGCTATGTATGGTCAGTGTTATCCATTGCAATGTTTTCCAAGACCCGAAAGGGCCTGTCCCAAGGAAAAAAAGTATTACCTTGAAACTGAAACACGTGGGGAAAAACAGTCCAACCAGTTGACTATGATAAGCTAGCCAACTAGTTTGTGTACAATATTTTCAGGCTTCAACCAGACAACTAATTTTAATAATATAAATAAACTGTAAATAATATTCTAGAGAGAGAAAGAAAATAACTGATATTCGAGACAGCAATAAGAGATTAAACGATATTTTGAGAGTTAGCTTTGATAAACGACATTTATCAATGGTTTTTGGCCGCCATCTTCACTATTTGATTTGCCATTTCAAAATACATACAAACTGATGCCTAGATATTTTAAATACGTCCAGCCATAAAAGTTCTACAGCAAAAAGCGTTTTTCCTTACATTTGATGTGGTGGCCATCTTGAAAAATGTTGGATTTTCAGGTGGCTAATGTGCTTTTCTCAAAAAGTAGGCTCTAGGGCTTCATCATGCCAATTTTGGTGTTTGTACCACAAAGTGAACGATTATCCTGGAATATGGGTTTAACCTGCCGCACATACTACAGTACTAGACATTTTGCAAGGCGATTGTCCTTATGGGACTTTACTATCCACACTTGAGGTTCTGATGCAGAAGACCTTGGCTGTGAAAGATGCCCTCTCCTGGATCACTGTAGACCTTCCAGATGCCATAGTGCAGGTACAGTATGTTCCATATTTTAAGTTAGTTCAAATTTCTTGCTTCACACTATTTATGAACATGGAACATAATATTTATTATCTTTGCAAAAGAACAATAAAACAATACAAATATCCACCCTAAAACAAAATAATAATAATATTGATCCCACATTAGGCATGGCTTGCAAGTAATTCAAACTTATTAATTATATTTTTCAGGCCATCCAGACACGTTTTGCTGCTGTGGTGGACGACAAAGATGACATATTCATGCAGTTTGCCATAATCTATCCGATCACGGGGTTGCGAGCAAATCAAAAGAGAGTGATGGGTGCCAATGGTAGGCTAAGCTATATCACATTATTATTTTTCTGTCACTTCGTCTGTTTTTATAACACAGTAGGATCGATGTATTTGTTATCAGTGTATAGCTTTGGATCTCCTTTCATTTACCATGCGTGTCATATCTATACGATTGCGGGTTCACGAGTAATTCAAGCGAGAGTAAAGGGTGTGTGGGTGACAGCAGAGCAGTGTAGACTGTAAATATACAAATACAATTTGATTTAATTTATATTTGATAAGGGATAACTATATTGTGTGGCACAGTAATATCCTCACTCTTGCACTTTAAGTTTCACTTCGCCGAGTCTAAGTGCACCCAATTGTTATTCCGCCACACAATATAGTTAACCCTCTTACCTGCTTAGAAATGCACCACATTTTATTTTGTCTCGAAATTACAGACAGATTAAGCGTCGTATGGTGCCTTCGGGGTCGGCACGGATCATGCTGTGCCTGATTCTTCTCTGTTGAACTTTGTGTCCCTTACTCTGCAGGTGGCCCGTCATCATCCTATATCCCGTATTAAGACACTCAGAAAGAATTTCTTGGATTAAGTCATCCAGTTCATTGTCACTCAAATTGGAGTAGCCTAGTTGTGCCGCCTTCCGAGTTGGTGCTCATTAAGTCTCTGAAGGACTGTATTGGGATGAATCCCAATTGTCTGTGCAATGTCTATGGCAGAGTACCCACTGCAGACAAACCAGGTCTTCGGGGGGTATGTGTAAGCGTGGACGCCCCACTGTACCTCTCCTGTCAGCCATCAAAATTAGTTGACAAATGTTTTCAGACAGTTCTGGGATAGCCACCTCAGCGGTGGCCTCTCTAATTATATCGTTTAGTTGTGGAGGCAAATTTACTCCACTTGCTTGTGCATATCATAGACTGTATATATAGAACTGGACAGTGTGGCTGCATTCAGCAGTGTTCTATGGAATTGAAGCAACCGAGGCGACGCCATCTTGCAGCCAGTCTGAAGTACGCTTGCGCAGTATGATTGGACGCATGCGCAGTGATGAGGATGTCGGAGCAGACACGCCCACACAACGAGTGAATCACGCCCCTCACCGCACCGCGTCGACGCGCTGGCTGAGAAGCTAGCTACGGTATCGTTGACAGTTCGTTCGTGTGTCTAGGTTTACGTTGGTGAACTTTCTCTGGTAAGTGTGTAACGTATGTAACACAAACCTCTTGTCTGTTAGTGAAATACACAGCTTATATTTTATATTGTACCCACCAGTTTACTAGCTAATAACTTCATTTAAATAACGTAGGCTATGTTAGGCTATATTAACGTTGTCAGCTCAAAAGCCTTGCCAAGCACATCAGACATTAGCAGCTAGCTGCTACCGTTTACGTTAGCATAGAAGCTAACGTTAGTAGCGATAGCTAGTTGGTTAAGTTAAGACTAACGTTAGCACACAGACGCTGACAATGTTATGTTTGGCTCGGCCTATTTTGTTTTGCCGTTATCAAAAGGCTGTTTTAATATGCCACCTCAACATGGAGAGTGAATCTATGTGTTTGGCGTAGCTGCTAGTTAATTTTAAAACACAGCCTGCCTGTTGTCGTGCCCATTGGCAGAGTAATGAAATGTCCGCATTGAAAAACAAACTAATAACGTTACTGCTAGTTTTGCATGCTTAGTATGCTTACCAGTATGTGTTAACAGTAAAGGATCAGCTATAAAACGTTGCCTTTTCTAACTTGTAGGTGGCATTTCCCATGTCCTTTCTCCAGTCCCCGGACGTCCATCTCATCCACTTTGACAGGAACAACCTCAGACATGTCGAGCGTGATATTGAAAGGTGTAGATTGCCTGAACAGTGTAGGACACTTGCTATGTTCATGATCATGAACATATTGTATCATATTTTAAACTTGCAGTATATCCCTGAACTTAAACTTAAACTATTCTCATTTGCCCTCATTGTAAAGGTTGCTGGACTCTGTGTGCATTGGAAACTGACAATAAAAATGAAAAACTTAATGTTTACTTGCTATCAAAACCATTGTTATTCAAACGTTGACATGTTCACATTATATATGGGTCATGGTTATAGAATTTAACATGATATAACATGAACAAGTTCAAATTACCAGTAAACAGTTTTAAATGGTTGGTAAGCCTACATTAAGCAAAAATAATGATGATACAAAATATCCACAAATGACCATGTTTTATTGTGTTTGCCAAGGGGTGAGGGGGGATTAGTCATTAACTTAGAGAGATTTCAGCTCTGGTGGCAGCAGCGTTGTAGACCTTCAGCTCTGGCGATGGTGGCGTAGACCTTCAGCTCTGGTGATGGTGGTGGTGTAGACCTTCAGCTCTGGCGATGGTGGCGTGGACCTTCAGCTCTGGCGATGGTGGTGGTGGTGCAGGAGGGAGGCGAAAGACAAAATACCCCCTTCCTGCACCACCACTGCCATGTGAAAAAACATAAATAAAATCAAAACTTCCAGGAGGTATTACAATTGTATAGCATTACAGACAACACATAAAAAAAGTTCTAAGTTTGTGTTATGCCATGAAACTTACTTTACACGTCTTACTTTCTCATCCTCTTTTAATATTTCTCCACAATCTCAACCATGACATCATTCTTTCGTTTTAATGTCTTGGGTGACACAAAAATGTAACTGATCACTACTGACAAGCCACATTTTGATCTGATGTATTAGCAGCCACCATTTCACATTCCTTCTCATTTGCAGCACTTGACAAAGAAAGGATAAGAAAATAACCACTTGCCTTTCTACTAGCAGGTCTCTTCACCAGGTGGTCAGGAAGGGAGAACACAGTTGGTACTGCAGTGCAAGTCAGACGATTCCCCTTAACATAATGAATTGGGTATTCATGAAATGGGTTGAGTTGGAATTTACATCACCACACAGTGTTGGTCAGGAAAATGATTGGCTTACATAGGTATCAATGGTGAATTCATGGTATTCAAAATGAAGACTACAGAGATGAGATGACTTGCTGGGCTCCCAGTCTTGTCGTCTTATGTTCACCAGCCATCGTCTCAGTCTGTCTGCATGCTGCACACCTAAAGGAAAACTGTAAAAAAAAAATAAAAAAAACATTCATATGTCAAGCGGTTGTGAAGGGGCATAGTGTATTTATTACAACCATTACAGTACATATGCCTGCCATTCTGTATACAAAGGCCAAAAACATTTAACTCATAATGCCTCCGGGCTGCTGATGACTGTAATGCCATGCTTTGAGTTAGCTAAGTTAGACAGCCTTCATCGGAAAAACGGCTGTCATAACCATAGGGTCATTACATAGTGATGATAGTGTTAACATATTTAATCTCATTAAATATAACCAAGAACTATTAATGTTAAAGTTTGCAATACACCACGTACACGGCTTCTATCACAACTATCACAACATTGTTAAATAAACGAGCAGCTAAACTGACAACAAGGCTAAGATAAATACCTGGTAAGGTAATGTAGCTAGCTACCCGGTAACCTAACGTCAGCTAACTGGACCGCTATTCCTGGCACAATCAGACACATTGATATACTAATAACTAGCAGCTACAACCATTCTTGTACTTAATCCTTTTAAGGATGTCTGACACAGATGACTGTAAAATTAAATTACCTTGCTAAAGTAAATGGCTAAGCGATCCCTAGAGGTAAGCCTTCATAGCCTGCATACTGTAAGTTAGCAAGCTAATATTAAGTTAATATTCACTTACCGAAAAAAAAAACTGCACAGAGCTTCTCTGGGATGGCCCGTTAGTACAACCAACAGCACAGCACGACATGACTGTCAATGTATAAAGTGTAATAACAGCAAATAAAACAAATATGATAAGTTGCCTGACGAACGAACACCACCACAGCCGAGCCTACAGCTACTCCACGGACTGAACGGCTGCAAGCGGCTGACGCTGCGGTCACGCACTGTCAATCAACGCCCTTTTTAGATTTGTTAAAATAACTTAAAAAAAAATAATTTCACAGAGAAAAGAAAAATGGTGTGTATTGAAGCACATTGAAAACTATTTTTTCGAATAACATGTTGTAAATATAAAATTAGTTTTAGGTGAGAAAAGTGACACGGAAAGTTGGCTACTTGGCCATTGAAATACATGGGGATGGGCGGAGCTACGAATTGTACTGCAGCCAGCCACCAGGGGGCTCTGGACTAGCGGTTGCTTCAATTCCAACGGACGACACACTGTCCAGGTCTATATCAAGCGGCAACATTCTAAACTGAACAATGAAGCCTACCCGGAAGTTCGAAAAACTGCAATACCTCGAAAATCCGCTGGGGACTGGTCCCAAAACAGAGCAAATTTCCATAGACGCCCATGTTAAAATGTCCGTTTTCACGGCGTAAATTCGTGTTTTTAAAGCCTGGTCCCATGGACTTTTATTGTATTTTTCGGTAGTTTCCCGGTCCCTGACAACTGTGAGGGGGGTGAATTTTTTTCTAACTCGTTAGTTTGGATCGCATTTGGATATAAAAAATTAATGACGTCGTCAACTTGATTGACAGCTGACCAATGTCGAGGTTGACGTTGCCAGCCGAGTGGACGTCTCAGCCGTGATCCTGAATCTTCATCACCGTATCCTCTCTGAACATTTTTATTGAAATATCTCTGCTGTTAACTGTACTAACCGACACCAGAAGAGGACATCACTCTAGTTTTCCGGTAAGTGACATTCCACTATTATTTCACGTAGCTGCTAGCTTATGTGAACGTTAGCCTTAGCATCAGTAGCAAGCTAACGTTAGCATAAATCGCTAGGACAAATTAGCGTCTGTGATATGTCTCTGGTTTAACCTACCGCAAACATGCTGGCTTACTATCGGAAATCCCCACGTAAGTGTAACATTAAGGAAGTAATGAACTAATTTGCTTATTGTTGAAACCTAATGGCAGAAGCACCCACAAACATTCATTGAAGAAATGTAGTGAAAACCGCTGTTGTGAGTTAACTTCATGTTAATGTTACTAGCCCAGGTACTTGAGTTAGCTGTAATCAACAAACAGACTGTGTAAGGGTAACATACAGATGGTACGGGTTGAGAATGCTCCTTTCTTTCCCGCACATCGGGACTCCCGAAGCATCGGGACTTTAATTAAAACTGCAACCGCAAGGGGGCAACATAAGACCGCCTTAATAAAAGGAAGGTTCGGCTCATACCGGAAAACACGGAAAAACCCGAAGACACCGCGCTGGTGACAAGCGGAGAAAAGAGACATCACGCTCGGCATGTCAGATTGCAGTTTCAGAGTTTTCGAATGTTTTACAGCGTACCTCACAGCTGGCTCTCTCACTCGACGTAGCCTATAACTCAGTCCGTCCAGCAGAGATGCCAGAGCAACGTTTTGGTCAATGGAGAGGGAGAGAAATGCTCCGCATATCCGTCTCATTTAATCCGTCTCATTTAATCATTAAAATGAAGGTGATGACTGGCGAAATTATAATCAAACGACGTTTCAATAAACCATTGTTGAAATTAATGAAAATGGTTTTAGAAGCCTTCAATTCAACCTGAAAGACTCGATATAGGCAACCTTAGATTAATTCATTAATTCATTACGGTTACAAGACCGCATTTCCGTGAATAGGCTATTATTGTCAAGGCGAAGACGAAAGAGATGGACAAGATGGACATTTAGGCTACATTTATGTTAGGAATACTTAGAAATGTGTAGGCCTAGAGGCTATTTTAAAACGGAGGCATGTTCATTTTAACCGGCGACGCTGGGTAGCTTACCCAGCACTTTATCACAGATTTTGTCCCCACCACTTTTGACAACTGAAAATAAAACGTATTTAACAGAAATATCTTTAATAGGCCTACATGCCTATCATGTCACTTTACTTATAACCGTAGGCTACATGATTGGAGAAGATCGCGCATTTTGTAACATTATAACAATGGATGGTCAGATATGCGATAGGGCAGTGAGGTTGATTCATTGTAACCATCGACTAGTAAGCCTAGCTCCGCAAAAGAAGTTTCTAGCAACTTAGAATATATGGATCTCGTTATGCATGTTCATGTTGATTCAGAGATAGACATAGACTACCGTGGGCTACTGTGCGTCAATATAACAGCATTTTATCATGTGGTGAATTAATGACTAACGTCAGTTTAACATGTCAGAACTTTTGATCGGCGTTTCAAGTGCATGCCGCGAATAGGCTAAATGAACTCGACTGACTGAATCCTTATATTTCTTGGCTAAGTGCGAAGAAATTGACACTCGAACTGTGGCGTAAATGGTTGAGGCATCTTAATCATACGTCAGCGACCGGGGTTCAAAACTTACTCTACGAACCTCCGGAACCCATTAAGACAAGAGGCATTATTTTATTAAAAAGTTTTGCGATTTTTTTATGATTGCGATGTCTGCTGAAAAGAAAAGTTAATATGTGAATTCGTGGTTCAGCGCGCACACACACACACACACACACACACACACACACACACACACACACACACACACACACACACATTTTTACATTTACATAATAGGGCTCGGGCACACGCCTTGCATTCTAGGAATATCGCCGCCATTTGGTAGCGCACTGAACGTAATATCCATTCATTCAGATGCACAAGACAAGAAGCAGAAATAGTAGCGATTTATTCTTTTCCTCTTGCGATCGTGGGTTGCACTGTTACACCCCACTACACAGCAACATACTACCAAGAAGGCAAAAACTAAGTAACAGGAACACACTAAAAGGCGGGAGTAAATCCATAGTAATCCATGGTAAACTAAGGAGTGAAGCTGCCAATGTGGCTGTGCCCGCGAAGTTTTGATGTCATGATCCCGAGCCCTAGTGCCAGGAAGTGTCTGTCGAGAGAGAGGGGGGAGGGAGGCAATCGTCCAATGCCGCATACAGGTAGGCTACACTGTTAAAAAAAAAACTGTAAAATTACAGCAAAGTACTGGCAGCACTTTTGCCAGTAACTGACTGTATTTGTACAGTATTGATACTGTAAAAAGTAATTACAGGAAGTCACTGTATGCAATATTACAGTATTTTACTGTACAAATACAGTCAGTTACTGGCATAATTGCTGCCAGTACTTTACTGTAATTTTACAGGTTTTTTTTTACCTGTAGCACGACCCTAAATTACAGTAAAATGCTGTTTCTGGATATAAGAACCATTCATTTGGTGAAATTAATGACTGCAATGCAAATTGCAAAACAATGCAAATTTATTAGCACAATTATAAAACATTACATGTTTGCACATAAGCATACAGAAGAAAGTTCTTTGCGGAACACCTATGCAATGCTCATTGTTTGTGTATCAGGAAGGGGCCATCCCCAAACTGTTCCCACAAAGTTTGGAGCATGGAATCCAAAGTCTCTTGGTTAATGCTGAAACATTCAGAGCTCCTTTCACTGGAATTAAGGGGCCAAACCCAGCTCAGGATGGCCCCTTCCTGTTCCAACATGACAGTGTATCAGGGCGCAAAGCAAGGTCCATAAAGACCTTTGGGATGAATTAGAGCAGAGACTGAGAGCCAGTCTCCTCTCCCAACATCAGTGTGTAACCTCACAAATGCGCTTCTGGAAGAATGGTCAAAAAATTCCCATAAACACACTATACAAATTCACACACCCTAAGGATTAAGAATGGGATGTCACTTAAATTCATATGTGAGTCAAGGCAGGTGACCCAATACTTTTGGCAAAACAGTGTATGTGTTCACTGACATGAAATGGTGTGTGTGTGTGTGTGTGTGTGTGTGTGTGTGTGTGTGTCTCTGAGTTGATCCCGGTGAAGCATCTACAAAAATACCAATAAACAAGTCAATCAACAATATTCATTCACCTTTGAATAAACACAAGGGTTGATGCAAGTTCATCCTGGTATTCCAGGTTGAACACATAATTAGAAACATAACACACCCAACAGAACAGCCAGCCCAGGGAAGAATGAGGACCCTTCACATATGATTTGTCCTTCAGTGGAAACCATCCACTTGCTCTTTGGAAGAGTTGGGTCTTCAAGAGCTTCATGTATACAGTACAATATGAATCCCATTCAGTGTCCTCCTGTCATGCATTATGTCATCTCATAAGTTGTTGTAGCTGTCCGGCTGGCTGGCCAGTGTGCTGCTTTGGACCATAGTAGTGGATGGTGCTCTCCCGTGTGATGCATCCTCTGTCTTAACTATCTGTTCAAGTGAAGTGGCCACAATACGTTTTCCTGTTGCTTTTGGAGAAGTAACGATACTGCATCTAGAGGGGGGTCATAGAATGGTGTAAACTTACATCAGACAAATTAAACTAACAATGTAGGCTACTGTAGGCTATAGTAGGCTGCAAATAATACATGTACATTGTACAGTTTTGGTTGCCACTGTACAGATGAAAATGTGAGGGAGGCATAGCCAAGTAAAAACAACAGTATTTAAACTATGCCCAGTGTTAAACCCAGTATTTTTTTCAGTTTTCAAAGACACATATTATAATACTATGTAATTAGGCCAGGCCATGAACATGTGAAGTCAATACAAACAGGCCTTTGCCACCATTTGATCAACATTCAGCAATTATTTCAAGTAGGCATCATTACATTAACTCTATACAGAATTAGACTATGAAAATGTGGAGCAGGCAATAGTAGGCAATGTCACTAGTTAATCAACATTCAAAAAGAAACTATTTGGAAAATGTAGGCTATGTTTTTGCAATAATTTAAAGACCAGAAATAACTTACGTCATACACACGAATGTGATAGGTCAACTCGCCCGTTGCGTTGAGCCAACTACTTCAAGCAATCAACCTGTGGTTAGTAACAC
This sequence comes from Sardina pilchardus, assembly GCF_963854185.1. NCBI lineage: Eukaryota > Metazoa > Chordata > Actinopteri > Clupeiformes > Clupeidae > Sardina > Sardina pilchardus. The sequence goes on from NC_085014.1 coordinate 27,528,602, forward strand.
AACACAAATAAACTTTTGGTTG